>NW_026712315.1:2350000-2592500 GCF_030504385.1 Musca domestica | reverse complement strand
AAAGTCCGATAACATTTGCAGCATAAAAAATTGTTTTTTTCATTTTTGGGGGGATAGAAGGGTTTTTTTTCTTCTATAGGCCTTCTTTGGATAAAAGAATTTAAAAGATCTTCTATAAATAGAAATCCCATTAGTTATCCCCCTCGGATAAAAAAATATCTATAGAAGAAAACCTTAAAGGGTTCCTCTATAGCTATACGCTTCCCGAGAGGCAGAAGCTCTTTCAAAGTCATTTCTTGGTAAATATAAGAGTTTTTTATTGGGTTTATATATCTAGGAGACTCTTAAGAGATTTTCTATGTAAAAACAATTAAAAAATGACCTAAGTTCGGCCAGGCTGAACTTTTAATACCCTCCAACATTTGCAAGGAACTTGAACATTTAAAAAATAAATTCGAAAACGAGGACCTGCATAGGTAATTGTTTTGATATTGGCTGTAGTACCGACTCCTAATTTGAAATACTTAATTTGAAATAATTCCGAATGAGAAGGTACCGTTATGTGTGGGCTCTACAAAGTCGTGGATCTGCATAGATAATTTTTCATTATCCATTACGAACTCCAAATACGAAATTTTAAACAATTCCGGTAAATAATGTCGCTAAAATCATCAAAAAATCCGAAGATAGGGAGGTATCCTTATATGGGGCGCATACGAATACGTTGATAGGCATGGGCCATTTACGAACTTAACCTGCCTACTGGCAAAATACACATGTGTGCAAAATTTTAGCCGTCTATCTAAATTCGTTAGGAAAATAGCATGATTACAACACACAGACGGACATCGCTAGATCGATTTAGAATTACGAACTCCAAATACGAGATTTGAAACAATTAAATTATGTCGCTAAAATCATTGAAACACCGAATTTTGAGAGGTACCGCGATATGGGGGCTATACGAAGAATTTGATCGACTTGGCCCATTTACGAACTAAACCTGTCTATGTGTCTATTTCGTTCGGAAAATAGGGTGATTACAACAGACAGACGGACATTGCTAGACCGACTTAGAATTTTACGCTGATCAAGAATATATATATTTTGTTGGGTCGAACATGATATACCCTCCACCTTATTGTGGAGCGTTTAATCCTATAAAGGTCTTCTATACATTAGAGGTCTTCTATACATAGAAGATCTTTTGTGGGACTTCTATGAATAGAAGACTCCATAAGAGACTTCTATATTTATAAAGGACCTTCATATTCAGTGTAAGGGACTTCCTCTTATGAATTTAATTTCTGTCAGAGGAACTTCCCTCAGGGATAATATAAGTCCTCAATAAGGACATCTTTGCATAAAAGTCCCACAAAACGTCTTCTATGTATAGAAGACCTCTTATGGGTCCCATAATATAGAAGACCTTTCTAGGTTTTCTATAGCGAACAACTTTTTAGAGCCCTCCATACACAGAAGCGTTTTCCGATTTTTTTCCTTTGTAGTTTTTTTCAAAGATATTTTGTAAAAAGACATATTCTATACATAGAATACTTTCTGTATATCAAGAACCTTTTAGAGACATTCTGTCCATAGAAGAACTTGTCGTGGTCCTACATACACAGAAGATCTGCTGGATATTTTCCAGACATTGAAGAGTATGCAGACGTATCCTGAATATACAAGGGCGCATTTTAATTTCAAGCAGCTTTTAGATACCTTCTATACAGCCTTTTATCGTCCACCAAAAGGTCTTTTATTTACAGCTCTGCATATATGGAGGATCTTTAAATGCCTTTCTGTTGGAAAGATCTAAAATGTTAAACTCTATGTGGTGGAGGTATCAGAAGAAATGGTCCGATACCTTCCATCTTTATAACAGATCTTGTTTCGATGGAAATATTGAGATGTGCTAAGTCTGAATGGAATCGGATGTTAATTTCCTGTTTTATGAGTTTCATTGATATTTCAAATTTTGACCCTTTGTGGAAGAGGTACCAGAAGGAGTGGGCTGATATATTCCATTTTCACACAAGACCTTGAGTTAATAAAAAATATTGTGATGTGAGTAATTTGAAGAGAACCAGATGCTTATTTCGGATTTTATGATCGTTTTGGTTATTCAAAACTTTGACCCTTTGTGGATGAGGTACCAGAAGGAATGGTCCGATGTCTACCATCTTTTTAACAGATCTTATGTTGATAGAAATATTGAGATGTGCCAAGTCTGAATGGAATGGGATATTAATTTAGCGTATTATGAGCTTCATGTGATATTAAAAATTTCGATCCTTTGTGGGGGAGGTACCGGATACCTATATATTCCATCTTGACATCAGGTCTTGGGTTAATAAAAATATTTTGATATGTATAATTTGAAGACAATCTGAGTCTTTTTTTTATATTTTATAAGAGTTATAATTATTTCAAATTTTGACCGTTTGGCGGAGAGGTACTTGATGGAGTGGACCGATATTGTCCATTTTCGGACATGACCTAGGACTGATGCAAATATTAAGATTAGCAAAGTTGGAGCAAAATCGGATTATACTTCCCCTTCCTTCGCAGTAAAATATCTTTTTTGGACAATTTCGACATTTTGTGGGGGAGGTATCAAAAGGAATGCACCGATATTGCCCACATCCGAACTCGATCTAAGTTTGACAATCACATTTCGATGTACCAATCACCGCCCATCTCCGAACTCGATCTAAGTTTGACAATAATATTTCGATGTACCAAGTTTGGATCAAATCGGATACTCCCTTCGATAATTATCGTGCGCACTAACCAGCAGAGGGACGGACATCGCTAGATCGACTCCAAATGTCCTGAAACGGATTTGGGGTAAAGAGACCTAGGGTCGATGAGGAACGTTTTCGCCTTATCAAAGGATATAAAATGAAAACAAGTTAAAAAGCAGTAAGTTCGGCCGTCCCTAACTTTGAATACCGTCCACCATTTGGAACGAATTTAATAATTTGTTTTCAAAAAATTGGTGTCTATACAATGCCTACATAGGTATTGTTTGTTATAAGCCATTACCATATTATAAACGGGTATAATGTAGCATCTTAAAAATACCATATATAGGGAGGTACCGGAGCTATACGAAGACCTGAACCTGCATGGACAGTTTTCTGTCACAGGCTGTAGCATTCATTCCGAACTTCAAATAAGACATCTCAAACAATTTCGTCACGAATCCGTCACGAAATCAACGGCCACACTCTTTACCACATGGTCTGCGGAGATGAGAACACAGCTGAATGTTCAGGTCGAGGGGAATTTAATACCGACCACGAACTACCCCAAGATTCTTGGGGTAACGTTCGACAGCATGTTCAAGTCGTCCGCGCAAGCCACAGCTATCTGCGACAAGATGAAAAGTAGGAACAAGGTCCTCAAGGCGCTAGCCGGCAGCTCTTGGGGTGCGGACAAAGAAACCTTGTTGACCTCTTATAACGCGATAGGTCGGTCTGTGGTCAACTATGTGGCTCCAGTGTGGTCTGCGAATACTAGTGCTACGCAGTGGAAGAATATCCAGACCTGCCAGAACGCTGCCCTGAGAACTGCGACAGGGTGCCTCCTCATGACACCAGTGGACCATCTACATGAGGAGGCGAAAGTCCTTCCCTTACGTCAGCATAGTCATATGCTTTCGTTGCAGTACCTGCTTGGGTGTTACCGTGAGAGCCATCCCAACCATCACATGGTGGATAACTCTCCCCCACCCAGGCGTGTCAGGAAGGACATACATGATCTAGAGAGGGAGGTCCAGCGCTACAAGAGAGAGCCTCTAGATCAAGAAGCCTATCAGGCAGGTCTGAGTGGCATTCACACCGATGCAGTCGCGGATGCTATTAGCAGTTATAAAGTGAATGCCGTCCTCGGAGTCCACCCCCCATCCATTGCAGCAGAAGAACGTCAGCTGCCTAGACAAACCAGGGTAGTTTTGGCGCAATTACGTTCAGGATGGTGTAGTCGCCTCAATTCGTATTGGGCACGAATTGATGAAGATGTGCGTGACGCCTGCCCGGCGTGTGATACAGGCCCGCACAATACGCTACACCTTTTTAATTGCTCAGCCAAACCTACCCAACTCACTCCAGAGGATCTCTGGCTACAGCCCGTTAAAGTAGCCGAATTTCTAAACCTGGAGCTGGAACCAGATTAGCAGAACACAAACACACACATGTACTACTGCTACAACAACAACAACAATTTCGGTGAGTATTGTACCTAAAATCGTCAAAATACCGAATATAGGGAGGCACTGATATATGGGGCCTATGCGAAGACCTGGACCTGCATAAAACATTTTGTGTCACAGACTGAAGTTCCCATTACGAACTCTAAATACGTAATTTGAAATAATTCTGGTGAATAATGACACTAAAATCATTAAAATACCGAATATTGACAGGTGCCGTTATAGGGGGCTATACGAAGACGTGAACCTGCATAGACAATTTTATGTCATAAGCTGTAGTATCTATTACGAACTTCAAATGCCAAATTTGAAACAATTCCGATGAATAATAACGTTTAAATCATCAAAATACCGAATATTGGGAGGTGCCGTTATAGGGGGTTTCTGTCTTAGGCTGTAGTATCCATTTCGAACTTCAAATACCAAATTTGAAACAATTCCGGTTAAAATGTCGCTAAAACCATCAAAATACCGAATATCGAGAGGTACCGTTATATGGGGGCTATATGAAAACGAGGACCTACATGACCCATTTACGAACTTAACCTACTTACTGGCAAAATAAACATGTGTGCAAAAATTTTAGCCTTCTATAACAATTCGTTCGAAAGATAGCTGATTGCAACAAACAGACAGACGGGCATCGCTAAATCGACTTAGAATTTTACGCTGATCAAGAATATACATATGTACTTTGTTGTGTCTGAAATGAGTATTTCGAGGAGTTACAAACGGAATGACAAAGTTAATATACCCTTCATAGAATGGTGGAGGGTATAACAAGTAAAGTAACGTAGTTTACATCAATTCATTCATACTCTCACTTAAAATGCCCCTAAAAGCATGCAACACTTTTACTACTTTTCATTCAATGTTATTAAGTGACAACATAACTGATCTCTTGTTTGTGTGTTTTAGCTTCTTGACCTTAGGTTTCATATACAAATTAAAACAAAATTATTTTATTTGTATTTTATTCCCGACGTTTCGTCGCTGTTTTGGCGACTTCTTCTGGTTATTGAAATAACGTCTCACTCATCATGCACCCAAGCAAATTGTTTTATTTTTGGAAAAGAAATATTTTATACAAATTATTGCACGTGAATATTTTTAGAATTAATAACTGCCTCGAAAAAAATCTGAATAACCAGCAGACGTTTTCAAACATCAGCATCAATGGAATGACAAATAAAAAGAAAACGAGGATAATGAAAGAAATTTCACTCACATGGACCACACCTAACTATATTTGGCGCGGTACTCCATATACACATAATATAAGTATTAATGAACGTACATGCATAAGTAATCGAATGCATATATATTTGCGAATGTACATCTTATGTATTTCCGAAGCTACCATTGTTAACTTTTCATATAAATAAGATCAGACTTTTGATAACTTCATCCAATTCAATTAACAACCTTTCATTCAAAATGATGAAATATGTAAGAAGAGGTGAGATGTTCTGAAACGAATTTTTTGATTAAGAATTTCCTTTCTTGCAGATGCTTGTTGTATGCTTTGCTGTGGCCTTTGCTGCTGCCTACTCCGTGGATAATATGGGAATGGAAAATAAGGGTATCCCTAATCAAGGACTGGAAAATAAAGGTATTCCCAATCAAGGACATTACAATCATGGCCTACACAATGCTGGAATCTTCAATCAGGGTCTGTACAACGAAGGCATGGACAACAAAGGTATCTACAATAAGGGACTACACAATCCAGGAATGGATAATAAAGGAATTCCCAACAAGGGACTTCCCAATAAAGGTCTCCACAACAAGGGAATAGAAAATAAGGGAATACCCAATCCGGGTCTTTACAACCAACCAATGTAAAATAATAGATTTAGTTTTTATGTTTAAAAATAAAGATTTAAATATAAGTTTGTTTTTTAATAAAAATAAATAATATTTCAATGAATGTAAATTGAGAAAGGAAGAAATCCAACCTCGCTCTTCGGTTGCCAATTTGATTCTCTATTCGGCTCGACTGGAGCAATTTCCTCCCTCTTCGGTTGTCAATTCAATTCTCTGTCCTGCTTGAATGGACCAAATTTAGAAGATGAGAAAGGAAAACAACCTTATGTTTCGATTGTTGATTCGATTCTAGTTTTTATACCCTACACCACATAGTGGTAAGAGTATTATGTCTTTGTGCATTTGTTTGTAACATGGAGAAGGAAGCGAGATAGACCCATAGTTACTTTTGAGGATCTCCATAGAATCACTTTCTGAGTTGATTTATACATGTCCGTCCGTCTGTCTGTTCGTCTGTCCATGTATTTTTTTTAAAAACAAAGTACAGTTCGCATTTATTACCCGATCCAGATGAAATTTTGCAAAAATCATTTGTTTGGCCCAAGGACGAACCCTATTGAAATTGGAAATAATCGGTCAACATTTAAATATAGCTCCCATATATATCTTCGTCCGATTTGCTTTTTATTGTGCACCAAACGTGTAATATCAGCCCGAATAGTATGGAATTTTGCACATACAACCAAATTAGGCCTGCAAACATGTATGCCAAATTTGATCGAAATCGGTTCAGATATAGCTAACGCTTCCGTATATATTGTTCATCCGATTTGTTATTTTTGTCCTCCGCAGCCGTAATATGCACACTCTACAGGTCGCAATTATGGCCCGATTTTCACGAAATTAAGAATGGAGGTGGGGATAGGGCCAGAATAATATTTCTTTTGGAGATGATCGCATAATATTTAGGGGTTGAAATGGACCAAAAACTGAAACATTTCCTGACTTTGCAGTTGCTCTACAGGTCACAATTATAGACCAATCGAAGTGAAAGTTAGCATGGGGCTAGAGCTTTGGTCTGGGCAGAAGCTTTCCAATTTTGATGATCATCGGGTAATATTTAGTGGTTGAAATAGACCATAGCATGTTAGGAAGGGAAGGGGATGTTAGCTAGAATGCTTATATCTCCAGAATGACTGGAGCGATTTTGAAAAATTTTGTAAATTTGGAATGCCCTTTTTGGCATAAAAGCAAAGACATAGGTCTTTGATAAAAGTATAAAATCTAAAAAATTCGCATGAAAAGATGCCAGTAACGATGTTAATATAGGTTTTGTAGTTTTTTGTGATTTTTTTTTATTTTTTCATATTTTTTATCGCATGCGATTTTTTCAATTTGACTTATAATATTGAAGTGTATATTTTGTAATATTTTTGCAGTTTCCAACACAGGTTGGGGTTATTATATACAGATTGCAACTATCGTCCGATCCTCACGAAAATTTTCACAAGGGTAGGATTAGGCTCAGAAGGGCTAGGTCTATCGTTTTCAAAGATTTCCGCAATATCTGAAATGGACCAACAATTAAATATATTCTTGATTTTTCAGCCGTTATAAAGGTCAAAAATAGAAACCAAAAAACACGAAATCTCGCATGAAGTTAGAGTTAGGACAGAGGATAAAATGGACCACTACTTTTGTGTGAAAAATACCAACACTACTTACAGGCGATATTCGAAATACATAAAAGGCGAACTTCTGGCTTTTTTATGCTGATTTCGTGGACGAATATAGCCAAATACCGTAGACAAGAAAATCATATAGATTAGTCTAGATTTGGAGATACAGAGAGGCCTCTTGCTTTTGGAGATGATCGCAAAATATTTAGGGATTCAAATGAACCAAAAACAGAAAATGTCCTGATCACACAATTGAAGCCAATCGACACGTCTGAGAAAAGAGCTAAGGACAGGAAAAAAGTCTAACATTTTCGATGACCATTGGATTATATTCAGCTGTAAATGGACGACAACAACTAACAGCATAATTTCGAAAACGAAATCTCCCAAAATGGATTTGGACATAAGGGGGCTTCTATCATATTGTGGTGTTGTAGGGTATCACATAGTCGGCCCCACACGACTATACCTTTGCTTACTTGTTTTTTAATTTTTTTTACTTGTTAATATTACCATTATTATTTTTATCATTATTATTATAAATGTCATTATTATTACAAATGTCCTTTTGGGTAAACTACACGTACAGGTGTAGATAATTTTGAAAAGCGAATAATTTATGACAAAAAGTAACTTTTTTGATGAAGAGAAGTGATGCAACGATAAAATATCGTAAATGGTAGTTCCAGAAATGAAAACGTGATGTTGCTGTCATTTTTATTTTGGTAATATGACTGACTGATTCTCCACTATAGAAGTAGGTAACTATATGAAAAAATGTTCTATAAAAAATCACAAAAACACCAGATGTATTAAAAATATCACATTTTTTATTTATTAAATATATTTACACATATTTACGTACAGAAATATATCACACAACCCAACATACCAAAATGACTTGAGAATAATATTACAATAAGCTTATGAACATAAGCCTTAAGCTTGAGAAAATCTTGAGAAAACATTGAAAAATGTTTGTGTAACAAGTATAGAATAATCGAAATGGAACCCTTACTTATAAGCTTATACTTGAAATTGTAGAATAAGCTTACGAAAATAATATTATATAAAGCTTATTTTTGTAATATTATAAAATATTTATTTATTTTTAATCATTTTACACATTTTTTTTCTTCGATGGACATCCCAGTTGTCACTGCCTCCTGTTTCCTTGATACCCTGACGCTTTCTTCTCCCTTATTTGAGCTTCTGCATCTTTTCCA
This sequence comes from Musca domestica, assembly GCF_030504385.1. Classification (NCBI taxonomy): domain Eukaryota; kingdom Metazoa; phylum Arthropoda; class Insecta; order Diptera; family Muscidae; genus Musca; species Musca domestica. Next base: position 2,583,672 of record NW_026712315.1, on the reverse strand, counting down.
CTAGTACTACACTTCTATTGAATTCCTGCAACTTTTTTGATCCATCCTATCTGAAATGAGATTGAAATGATATATAGCACAGAGTACCAGATTTGTTATTCATTATTACCTTAAGAATTCGGTCCGGAAATGGGTCCTACATTCGCGTTATTTTGCGTTTTAGCAAAAGAAAATTTTTAGCTAACAATTTTCACAAAAAATTAAAACTAATTTGTCAACAAACGATTTGAGAAAAGTTTGTGAAACATAATTTCTATTTTTATAATAATTTCTATTTTTATAATATTATTCTCAAGCTGTATTGTATTTTTGGTATGTTGGGAATATAACGAAAAGAAAAACGTATTACAAAGACATAGAAGTGTAAAGATGGGACAAGACAGATTCAAAATATGGCAACCCTGTGAAAATACCTCTGTTGTTATCATGGTAAAAGAATACAGGTAGACGCGTCGACACAGCTGCTGGGACAATGTCAACTGTCAAACCAATTTTGGAATTGAAAATGTTGAATGAAAAATTATTTAAATTTGTAAAAATTGTTGAAAAACGCGAACTATAATAGCCTCCGTATGACGTAGTATAAGAAAACATATAAAAATCCACTTATATTTGAAAAAACATTTAAAATTTTTTGACATATCAATGCGCCCAAGGGTTGATGCATTTACCTTTATTCTTCTGCCATGGTTGTTATGTTAGTTAGCAATGTAAAGCGATTGAAACCGCTTAGGCATTGGGAAAATCTATGGAACAGAATTTTAAAACCCAACTTTTGGATTTTTCACACTTTTATTTGTCATTTTTTCTATAAATGTGTTTCTTATAAATAAATTAAAAAAAAATAAAATAAATGTGTTTTTTATATTAACATAGTCCTGTCATGAGCTGTTATTCTAGATAGTATAGACACAAAACATTTGCTAGTCTTTACCATTGTAGGTCTTTGCATATTATATATATTTAAATTCAAACTTAATTATCTCCTTTGTTGTGAAGGCCATGATTGTAAAGTCCCTTGTTAAAGAGTCCATGATTGAATAGTCCATTATTATGCAGTCCATGGTTGTAAAGTCCTTTATTGAAGAGGCCATGATTGTATAAACCCTTGTTGTAACCCTCACCCTGGACTACGGCAATAACAGCAATAATCAAACATAAAAGGAGGATCTGTAATAAAACAAATAACATTATTTTAAGGTAGCTGCAGAAAGTCTATACTCACATATTTCATCATTGTTTTTTGTTTAGTTGTTCTAACACAAGAATTCTTTAAAGTGTTCTGATGTCAGATCTTGGGATTCCCAACTATTTATATGTGGAAATTTCATATCAAATCGTACAGATTATGATATAAGGGAGGAAGTATTGAAATTCCTTTTAAGGTGCGGCAGTCTCTTAATATAATACTCCTCATAAAGATGCTTAAGAATTTTGGCATATTTAAGAAATGACCAAGACGTCTGCTTATTAATCGTTATTTAACGAATATGAATTCCAAAAATAATTCACAAGGGGAAAAAAACTCCCATATGTAATGTTCAACGAATTGTTTAAAGGGCTGGAAATCGTCGAATCAATATGGATTTGTTTATTTTCAAATATTTATGTTACGATATATTATATAAAGGACTTTTAGAGGTTGTACCCTTTGTTAAGATTTGACTCTCATATTCCATTTAAAGAGAGTGATTTTCTGTAAATCTTTTTATACCCTACAACACTATGTGTCAAAGACATAGAAGTATAAAGATGGGACAAGACAGAGTAAAATATGGCAACCCTGTGAAAAATACCTCTGCTGTTATGATATCGTAACAACATAGTTACCAATGTTAAGCAATTTAAACCGCTAAGACAGTATGCAATCATTTGGAAAGGTATATGGAATAAACATTTAAAACCAATATTTTGGATTATCCAAACTTTTATTTGTCATTCTTTTCTATATTTGTGTTTTTTATATTAACATGTCTTTGTCATATGCTGTTATTCAAAGTAGTACAGCCACAAACCATTTGCTCAGAATGCATTTTGTCTAGTCTTTACCATTTTAGGTCTTTGTATGTGTTGGGGGTATTATAAGTTTGATTGGGCCAAAAATTATGTAACACCTCGAAATATTGGTTTCCCATATAGGAAAGTATATATGGATCTTTCTATCTCGCCGAGCTGAGTCGATCTAGCTATGTATGTCCATCCTTCCGTCTGTCCATGTTAATTTGTAATCACTCTACAGGTCGCAATTATGGCCCGATCTTCACGAAATTTAAAATGTAGGTGGGGTTAATGTCAGAATAGAAGCCTATTTCTTTTGGAGATGATCGCCAAATGTTTAGGGGTTGAAATGGACCAAATACTGAAAAAATGTCGGATTTTGCAGTAGCTATACAGGTCGCAATTATAGACCAATCGGAATTTTGCATGTAGCTAGAGTTTAGGGCGGGGAAGAAGCCTACCAATTTGGGTGGTCATCAGATTATATTTAGCGGGTAAAATAGACCATATCTTTTGTATTGAAAAAATTGGAAATTTTTCATTAAACCGCGAATATTTTAAATACCGGCGAAATCACAAAGCCATGACAGGGTTACTTCTGATCTTTACATTGATGTTAACATCCAACAAATCGGATATATAGCAAAATATGTGAGATATATATGTCTATCAAAGAAGATATGCTTGAAAGATCTCTTTTATGTCGAGAACGGCTGAACTGATTTCGACAGTTCTCATTAATTCAGAATGGCCTCTTGGCAGGAAAGAAAAAACGTTTAAAAAAATCGCATAAAAATATCTCTTTAAAGATGAAAATATCGATTTTGTAACATTTTCTCATATTTTTCCAATTTTGTCATATTTTTGGCATATTTTCATTTTGAATTAAACATTTGGTAATATTTCTACAGCTAACAAAACTAAGTAGTTAGGATATCAGGATATCATATACAGATCGCATTTATAGCCCGATCGTTACGAAATTTTGCATGGGGATAAGATGAGGGTCAGAATAGAAGCCTACTCTTTTAGGAGATGATCGCCATATATTTAGGGGTTGAAATGGACCAAAAACTGCAAAATTATCAGCTGGTCGTAATTATCGCCCGATCTTCACGCATATTTGAATGGGGGTTACCGGACATTGCAAAAGCCAAGCAGTTTTGGATGGCCATCCAAAAATATTCATTGTGTGAAATAGTTTGCCAACTTTTGTAGACAAAATACGAAAATGTCCATTCCAGTGACTTTTTGGAGAATTCACAAATACAGGAAAGACGCACTTCTGACTATTTCGTTGAATATTGGTTCCAGATCTAGAAAGACCATTTAAGTGCAACATCTATCAATAAATTGGAAATGAGCAAATTAGTTTAAGTTGCTATTATTCGAAAATTAGAGAACGAAACCTGATGGTTTCCTTTTATCATTTGTCACAATATCTTGTGAAATTCTTTCGAGCATCTCGCCTATATAAACTGTATCGTTTATTATAGTGTTGTAGGGTATTCAACGGTCGGCCCCGCCCGACTGTAGCCTTTGCTTACACCTACTAGTCATCCTCTATAGAAAAGAAATTCTATGTAGAATTTTTGTTAAGAATTTTGAAGTTCGATTTTCTACTAAATAACTCTCAAGGCAAAAGCAATTCCTATTTTTATACCCTAAGCCACACAACTACAGAGGAATATATAATTTGATACGGCGAAAACGTGCCTCATCGACATAACGATTTTAGAGCTTAGGTCTCTTTGGACCATATCCGTTTCATGACGTTTGGAGTCAATCTAGTGGTGTTCGTCCGTCCGCCTGTCTATCTGGATGGCTGATGCGGACGATAAATCTCGAAGGAAGTATCCGATTTGATCCAAACATGGCAGATCGTAATTTGGTATTTGAAGTTCGTAATGAATACTACAGGCTGTGACAGAAAATTGTCTGTGCAGGTCCACAGCTTCGTATAGCCCCCATATAACGGTACCTCCCAATATGCAGATGATTTAAGAGCCATTATTTACCGGAACTATTTCAAATTTGGTATTTGAAGTTCGTAATGAATACTACAGGCTGTGACAGAAAATTGTCTGTGCAGGTCCACATCTTCGTATAGCTCCCATATAACGGTTCCTCCCGATATTGGCTGTTTTGATTATTTAAGAGCCATTATTTACCGGAACTATTTCAAATTTTGTATTTGAAGTTCGTAATGGATACTACAGCCTATGCCACAAAATTGTCTGTGCAGGTCCAAGTCTTCGTATAGCCCCCATATAACGGTGCCCCCCTATATTCGGTATTTTGATGATTTAAGCTACATTATAAACAGATTTTATTCAAGTTTTGCATTTGAATATTTTAATAGCTTATGACAAAAGTTGCCTATGCAGGTCCACGTCGTATAATATACGGTTACATTCGGTGCTTTTAAGAACGAATTATGGCCTTCAAACTCCCAATGAAACCGTCACACGCTGCCCGAATGTTACTCTGGGGTATTTTGTCCCATTCCCGGCGAAGCGCTTGCTTGAGGTGATCGACACTTTGGTATTTTTTTGTGGCAACATTGATTTCCAAAACACTCCAGACCCAATAGTCCAACGGATTGGTATCCAGAGATTTTGGTGGCCATTGTGCGCTGGAAATGAAGCGAGGAACCTCGTTTTGTAACCATTCTTGGGTGGCGATGGTGCTGAGTCCTGTTGGAATGTCCAAAGTCTGCGGCCAAAATGTTGGCGTGCCCTAGGTTTTAATACAACCTCCAGAATATTTTCGCGATAATATTCGGCATTTATTCTGATGCCTTGATTGATTAATAAGAGCGGCGAGCGACCATCGGCTGTTATGGCGGCCCATACCATCACCATAGTCGGTGCTTGAGTTCTGGTGGCCAACCGAACACATGCACATTTTCAGCTGACCTCTTTGGCAAGTAAACACGATCATTTTGTTTGCTGGACAACGAATGTTTTCTCATCGGAGAAAACCAAATTCGGCAGTTTACCACTTTCGGCCAAGCGAAGTAACTCTTTAGCTATTGCTGTGTAAGTTCTTGAACTTTTTGAAATTTTAATGGCTTTACCCCGAGCTCATTTTTCAATATTTGCCGAATGAAATATTGCGAGCCATTTTCGGTCACTGCGACGCGGGTTTCGCTTCTTTACTTTTCGAACCATTTCTGCTGATGTTGCTGTTTTCTTCCGTTCACTTCCTTGACGTCGTTCTACGCTACCAGTATCACGGCAACGAGCGATGGTACGAGACACAAAAGATTTATTCACATTTAAATGCTGGAGTGCTCTAACGATAGGCACTTGTTGTTTTCCAGCCAAATATAAAGAAATCAGACTATCACGCTTGAATTCCATCACGAAAAACTTTTTTCTGGAAAATTCTCAAAATGCGTTTGTACGCCTGTAAACAATATAATAGGCTGTCACTGAATTATTTTTAACAGCTGTCTGTCGAGTGACTTGGAAATAACAGCAGTCTGAATTGGTTGCAGTTTTTTTTTTTTTTTTTGTCTCTGGTACTCAACCCACAAAGGGTCACCATTTTTATACCCTACACCACCTAGTGGTAAGGGTATTATGTCTTTGTGCATTTGTTTGTAACATGGAGAAGGAAACGAGATAGGCCCATAGTTACTTTTGAGGATCTCCATAGAATCACTTTCTGAGTTGATTTATTCTTGTGAACAAAATGCAGGTCGCATTTATTATCCGATTGAGATGAAGTTGTTTAGCCCAAGGAGGAACTCTATTGAAATTGGAAATAATCGGTAAAAATTTAGATATAGCTCCCATATATATCTTCGTCCGATTTGCCTTTTATTGTGCACCAAACGTGTAATATCAGCCCGAATAGTATGGAATTTTGCACATACAACCATATTAGACCTAAAAATACATATGCCAAATTTGATCGAAATTGGTTCAGATATAGCTATAGCACCCACATATATTGTTTATCCGATTTGTCATTTTTGTTGTCCGCAGCCGTAATATGCATTCTGTAACAACAATATTTGGAGAAATATATCAAATGCAGCTCAGAAATACCTTTGCTAAATTTTATCCAGATCGGTTCAGATTTGGATATAGCTCCCATATATAACTTCGTCCGATTTACCTTTTATTGTGCACCAAACGTCTAATATTTGGGATGGAATTTGGCACACACGACCGAATTGAGTCTAGAAGGTAGTACGCCAAATTTGGTGAAGATCGGTTCACATATAGCTATAGCTCCCATATATACTATTCATCCGATTTGTTAAGTTTGTTACCCACAGCCGCAATATGCACTCCGTAACAACGACATTCAGGGAAATATATCAAATACAGCTCAGAAATATATTTGCCAAATTTTATCGAGATCGGTTCAGTTTTGGATATAGCTCCCATATATATCTTTATCTGTTTTCAAATTAATTTTGCAAATGGACAATACAAGTCCGAATTTAAAAGATACAAATGCTCCGGCATATTTAGTCCTTTGAACTTTAAATTATAATTATAATCATAGCGTGTATGAATGAATTCTCCGCTAAAAACTTTTAATTGTTATGCGCAGCTCCACTAAATTAGCAAAGCGATGTAGGGTATCATAAAGTCGGCCCCGCCCGACTTTAGGACTTTCTTTACTGGTTAATATTTTATCTGTCATAACTTGCGAAACAAGTCGACGATTCTTTACAACTTGCCATATCTAAACATTTCTCCTTACCTGATATCTGATATGAGTATGTTATATATCGAAATTCATGATGTCGTATAAAATTGAATAAAAAAGTTCGATTTCCTTGAAATTTTGGACATACCTATATTTTTATCTGTATTAGATGAAGTATAAAAATGGAATACTTCGGTCCGCTATATCTATTAGCTCAGGTATATTTCTAAAAAATGTTCACATATTTTATATAAAGCATAGGAAGTAGCCGATATAGTCCAAATCTGGCACGTTGTAATTCTTATATCAGTCTTAGCTCGGATTAATCAATATTGGCCAACTGCTTCGTAACCTCCCCCATAAGGGGTCAACAGTTTGAATAATCATAACTCAAGGCTGGGGTTATACATCTGTCGGCAAAACCGACTGATACAATTTTACTTGTTTTATAATACAAAAAATGCTTTAAGAAAGTCCTCTATGCCCTCTTACCCAACAAATATAAAAGACGAATCTTCAATGGTAAAAATGTGAGGTATTTCGAATTTATTAAATCTATATTTGTACACATATGGTTTTATAAATTTTCTCCATGATAGAGTCCTTTGTTGTAGAGACCATGATTGTAGAGTCCTTTATTATAGAGGCCGTGATTATACAGCCCCTTGTTAAAGAGACCATGATTGTAGAGTCCTTTGTTATAGAGACCATGATTGTAGATACCCTTATTGTACAAGCCATGATTGTAGAGTCCCTTGTTGAAGAGTCCATGATTGTAGAGTCCCTTGTTGAAGAGGCCATGATTGTATTGACCACTGTTGTCTCCGGCCACACAATTGATGGCTATGAAAGCAGCCATGAAACAGAGGGTGAATATCTGAAAATATAATATTTAACATGAAATGTTTCTTTGGATAAAGAGAAAAGTCCTTACAAATTTGAACATTTTTTCTGGTATTGTACTTTGGTACTTTGTATGATGTTGTAATGGAGTTTAGTTGTGAATTGATACGAATCTCAAACAGTGTTTGTTATTTATATTAAAATTAAAGAAAATGGTTCTGTAAAGGCAGCATAGGAACGGAGAGTAATAAATAATTGGTATTATTGCATTACATTTAAGGTTCTCCTCTCTATAAGTCTCGCCCACATAAAACGGTCAAGAGAGAAACGTTATTTTTATTACTGCTTGTGTTTAAGAACGTATTTGATATGTCTGCCTTTATAATTAGTTTGGGTAAATTAAAAATAACCCTTGTGAGTTCGATGGCAGTTCGAAACATAAAAATAATCCATGTGAGTTCGAAACATACACAATTGATAATTTAATATTCAACCATATTCTTTGATCCACTCTGAGATCTATTCCATAATTTCCATAATTAAGAGCCCTTATTTTTATCTACTGACTTTTTGAGCTTTAATTTTCCATTACTTATGTTTAGAAAAAGACGTATTTTGGTAAATTTCTGGAAAAATATTTGCCATGATAGAATAACAGGAGGTATAATAGGCTACATTTTAAATTTCTTTTGGAGCCCTTATAGTAAGCTTACAATAGGTGTGTCTGGTTACTTTTCCTGCAGGAATTGTCCAGCAACATCTTTCTGAGAGAGTAAGGTAGTTTTATTCTCTTTTGCAAGGAAATTGCGAAAAGTAAACAGACGGTATTCCTGCAGAAGCTTGCAACTAATCAGCTGATTTGTCAAAACAAACCAATTTGTCCCCCATTAAAAGAATTAAACGAAAGGAACCAGCACCAATTTCACAAGTTTTATGAATAAAAAGGAAATTTACAATAAAATAATAAAAATATGAGCAATAAAAGGAAGATAGATTTGATGTGTTCCGCGAATCTTTTAAACCTGTTGCTAATGGCATTTGTCTAAAAATGTAAAAATTTTATTATTTTTGACTATAGCGTGATTACAACAGATGGACAGATAGACGGACGTCTTAAAATTTTACGCTGAACAAGAATATATATACATTGTTGGGTCTAAAATTATTATTTCGATGAGTTACAAACGGAATGACGAACTAAATATACCTTCCACACTATGTATGTTGGAGGATATACAAATAAGGAAAGCTTCGGATGTTTCCTGCCCAAGTAAGAAACACTTAAAAAAATCGTTTAATACATTTAAATATACGTGGATCAGAAACCCCAAGAGAGTGCCTCCTCATGACACCTTTGGATCAGCTATATAGAGCCAAAGATCCTTCCATCCACTTTAGAAAACCCGGGTTAATATTTCCCACGGCAACACACTGTATTTTTTCAATTGCCCTACCGATCTTCTGATCATTCATTTAGTCTTCAATTCAAGTAAAAGACTTTCTATACGGGTGCAATGATAAAACATATTTTAAGGTCTTATCTGGATGAAATAGCTTTTTTAACTCTTCCACAAATTGAGGACATTAAGAAGGTCTGCTACATAGAAGACCCTCTTTAGGTTTTCTATTTATTAAAAATATATACAATCCCAGAGTCAGAATATTCATGACAAATGAAAACGCATGTTTTAATATCTCTGCCTAATTTGGGATTCAACGTTAATTTCATATTCCGTTAAATTATTCATAATTACCCAACTAAATATAAAGGCAGACATTCCAAACATTTGTGCGGTAATAAAAATAACGTCTGGTAACCTAAGGAATCACCCACAACAACGTTGTTTAATGGTGACGAGACTCGATTAATAGGCCACACCCAATGTAATGAAATAAATGCTGGATAATGTCGTCAGTTCTTGCATATATGGTCCTTGGCATCCAACAGATTTCATTTTTAATATAAATAACGGTTAATTTTTCACCACAGAATCAAATCACATTGAAACCTCATTACAACAATAACAAAGAAAAATAACAAAAACAACAAAATGTTTAAATTTGTAAGGATATTTAATTCTAGTTATAATCCTTATATCTAAAATAGTTATAATCCTTCCCTCGTTTCAGGTGTTTACATTGAGTCTCATACTTGCTTTCATAGCTGCCAATTGTAATGCCGAGTATAACAACAAGGGCCAATACAATCATGGACTGTTCAACAAGGGTCTCTATAATCATGGAATCTTTAATAAGGGCCTCTACAACCATGGACTTTTCAACAAAGGCCAATATAATCATGGACTCTTCAATAAGGGTTTATACAATCATGGTCTCTTTAACAAGGGACTCTATAATCATGGTCTCTACAACAAAGGACTTTATAATGGAGAACATCAATAAAGTATTTTTTTCTAATGTAATGGATTAAAAATGTTTAACAAATTTATGTTATTGTAAAATTTACTTTTTTGATTTCTATCTATGGTTAAATTTGCTAAAGGAAAGTTATAGAAAGTGATCGTTCATAGTCATACAACCTACTTTGATGGGTATTCACAATTGTAGTGTTTATATTTATTTTAATTATAATCGGACCCAGAGCACTACTATGTTCAGACTAATTTGTATAGAAATTGGTCTTCATATTCCCCTTAACGGAATTTTCACTTTCTAAGGGTTAACCAAATCTAAGATTTATTTAAACCTTGCCTTGTCCAACTATGTTTTCATTGTGCAGCAGACACTCTGCTAGACAAAAAAAATGAATCGACCACACCAATAAAAAACAGAATATTAAAAACATATATAAACAATTATTGGAATTTGAAGACAAAAACAACAACAACAGCAAGCAATATAAATCATAAATAAAAAATATATAATGGCAAATTGTTAAAAGATATTCGACCAACAGATTGAATTTGTTATAGCAGATTGACAATGATATTGAAATTGAATGCAAATTTAATATCCATTAATTGAATAATTATGTGTGGAAAATGTATTTCACTTGAGATTATTGTTGATTTTATTTTGGGGCATTGTCCTATAAATTTCAACAATTCTTTAATGGCGCATGTACATACATGTGTAAATATATAAGTCTTGACTAAGAACTCTCGAAGACCGCAAGGTCTTCTCATAGTGAATCAGTAGGCCTTCTCATAGAAGACCACCACGAATTCGTATTAAAAACAAGAAAATCCTCTCGTTAAAGGCCAGAAAATTTTATCGTAGAAGGACAGAAAGTTTTCTCACAGAAGACCAAAAGTCTACTCATAGAAGACCAAACAATCTACTCATAGAAGCCTAAAAGGTCTACTCACAGGATACCAGAAGATCTTCTTGCTGGAAATCAGAATGTCTTCTTCGGATAGAAGACCAAAAGGTCTCCGTATAAAAAGCCAGAATGTCTTCTTCAGATAGAAGACCAAAATGTCTTCGCTTAGAAGACCAAATGGTCTCCGTATAAAAAGCCAAAACGTCTTTGCATAGTAATACAAAAAGTCTGCTTATAATAGTCAACGAGGTCTACTCATAGAATGCCAAAAGGATACCAAAAGATATAATCTTAGAATATCGTAAGATCTGTCCATAGAAGACCAGAAGATCTTCCTATAGCAGATCTTCTTGCTGAATACCAAAAGATATGATCATAGAAAATCGCAAGATCTGTCCACAGAAGACCAGAATATCTGTCATAGAATTCCACAATGACGGTTCATACAAGATCAGAACGTCTGCTCGTTGAAGATCAGAGTATCTTTTCCTAGAATGCCACAAAGCCTTGTCATAAAAGGCTAAAAGTTCTTCATAGAAAACCTGAAGGCCTTCTCACAGAATACCAAAAAAGAACAAAAGGTTCGCGCATAAAAAAGGCCAGAATGTCTTTGCATAGCAGTGCAGAAACTTTGATCATAATAGTCCAGAAGATCTACTCATAGAATGTCAGAAGGTCTTTCTACGGCAGATCTTCTTATTGAATACCAAAAGATATGATATTAAAATATCGCAAGATCTGTTCATAGAAGACCAGAAAATCTTCTCATAGAATACCACAAGGTCTCTTCATAGAAAATCAGTATATCTGCTCGTGGAAGATCAGAATATAAATTTCTTGAATGCCACAAAGCCTTGTCATAAAAGCCCAAAAGGTCCTTATAGAAAACCTAAAGGTCTTCGCATAGAAGACCAAAAGGTCTGGTCATAGAAGATCTGGTGGTTTGCTCATAAAAGACCAGATGCGCTGCTTAAGAACAGCAAAAGGTCAAACCTTCTTCTGATCTTATAGGACCAGAATGCCTTGTAATGGAACACCTGCAGGTACTCTTGTTGATGAACAAACGGTCTACTCAAGAGATATGCTCAAAGAACACCAGAATAACTGATCATAGAACAACAAAAAGTCTGTTCATGGAAGGCCAAAATGTATGATCACAAAAGGCCAGAATGTTTGTTCGTAAAATACAAGAAGGTCTTGCCATGAAAGACCTGAAAGTCATATCATAGTAGTTCAGAAGGTCTTCTCAAAGACAACTATGGACAGTGTTGAAATATAGACCAGAAAGCTTTTTAATAGGAGTAATGATTGTCTAAGCTAGGGCAAGAGATGACATACTCATAGATTATATTATAGATATTTAAGTTTTATTATATGTGACCGAAAACCCGTATATAAATCGCTCTTCTGATTATTTCGAACCAACTTCGCTGAAGTTTAAAATTTCGGTTTCTGATTGTACACCAGAGACTTCTTAGAAACAAATATAAATACTATTAGTGCAGGCATCTGATACAGAGTTTCCTTCATTGTCCATTGACCTTTTATTCAACTATGCGATTTCTTACTTGCTCTTACTACATTTTTCGAAATCCAATAACCAACCAAATTTCTTTAAAAATATAACAACATTTATTTTTTAGAAAATATCAGAACCAGTCTTTCTGGCACGTATTAAAGCTTCTTCGGGATCCAACTTTTCATGCTCGGAAGGTTCAACGGGCGACAGATCTTCTTTGAGTTTGCCCTCCTTGAAATCATCGATAATCTTCTTGGAATAAATCGCATTAAACAGATCTAAACTTGTGAATTCCGATTGTATGACTTCAGGTGCCTTGTACGAGACATAGGGTCTCAGTTTACAACCCTCCAAATCGGGTACAATCAACTCGGGAATCTTCTCTGGAATTTCCACATATTTGCCATTAACAAAAATGCCAGTATCACGAACACCTCTCTTGTGAATTGGAACCGGGCAGTCCAAGGGATTTTTACGTTGTGCTTCCTTTACCACTCGTGTGCCTCGTTTGTTGTAGACCAAGAATTTACGGAAGTTGCGTTTGCCTTCCAGCGGTGTTGTTGTACAAATCGAACGTCGACCGCTTAAGGTTGTCAGTGTGCTTACGATTTGTTTGCAATTTTGCATTTTTATTTAATAATTTAACAAATCTGTTCCAATGCTTTTAATTTATTAAATAACCTGCTATTAGAGCTGGCAAACAATCGATAACAATATCGATTAGACTAGGCGGCCGAAATGAACCATTGTTGACGAATGAGGGAAAAGGCAACACAGCAAAACATCTGTTTTCTTGTTCACACAACATAATTATTTATGCGTTGGTTCACAGTGGCTTGGAAAATATGTCGTGTGTAGATCATAGGTGTCTAAATGTTGAGAGAAATATAACTCTTGGTAGAGAACATGGCAGAAGAATACAGGTAGATGCATCAACGCTTGGGAACATTGATATGTCAATAAAATCCAAAAGTTTTTTCAAATATAAGTAGAGTTTTATATGTTTTCTTATACTACGTCATTCGACATTTTCAATTCCAAAATTGGTTTGACAGTTCATTGTCCCAGCAGCTGTGTCGACGCTTCTACCTATATTCTTCTACCATGGTAGAGAACTGCCCCTCGTTAAATAACTGCTGAGAATTGCAAAGAGATAATAAATTTGTTACAGTTATGGTATGAACTTCTATATGTGATACATAGCCAAAGATCCGCAACTCCAATAAATAGCATACCACCTGTAAATTGCCCCTTGTAACCGAATCTCCAATGGAATCCGATCCCACTACCATTATTTGCAATGTATCTTACTTTCCTATATCAATTACGGCATTTTATTGTACGATATTCCGTCATACAATCATAATTCATATCATTGTACCTTGGCAACTCTATTGTTTTTGAATTCTCACAGCATGTAGCGTTCATATATCTCACGAGTAGTTTGTTGTCGGTCACTTTTTGCTTGCGTGAATATTTTTTAATGAAAAAAAAACAAGAAATTTGACATAAAATATACATAAATTGTGCAAAAATAGCATTTATAACTGTAAAAAAACACCCCACAAAATGACGGACACTGAAGATGTTAGTGAATTATTGTTTTTCGATACATTTTCCCATGAATCAGATGCGGTGCGTAGAAATACAACAGCGTAAAATTTTTCACCAAACTAATGTCTTTTCTGCTGTATTTTCCCTTCACTAGGACATCAATTTGGATCTGGTACAATTTCCCAAGCCGGTTTTCATCACACAAGTACGGATAATTCCGCTTGGTGCCCGTGTGCAGGCAGACTTCCCGGGTGGTGTTCGCTTGGGTGCCACCAATCCCTCAAAATTCGATATTGAGTTCTTTGTCAATGATTTGGGTATGCCGGGTGCATCGACATTTGAGAACTTGGGCCAATTGCAGTATAATCAAAACGATTGCATACATCTGGAATGTACCCAAGAGAAAATTCCCACCGATGGTTTGGTATTGCGTGGTTGGTATAATACCATTACATTGGCGGTTTATGGCATACTGACAAATTCCTTGACGGAAAATATAGCAAGTCCCCCGGCGGCACCATGTGAACCTGAAGATATGGAAGAGCTGGCACCAAATCTCAGCGGTGAGGCAAGAAACACCAGTTTACAAGATGAGGAAATGAAAGAAGAGTGGAAGGAACCATTGCCGGGCGAATTGCCCGTTGTCACCGCCCATGGTCATGAACGTGAAGATATTGAATATGAGGGCATGCGTGCCCGTGGTTTATCTTCAAGTGGTGAACACTATCATCGAGATTCGGGTGAGGAAAGAACTGAAAGACGGGCACGGAAATCATCCCGATCCTCGGAACGATCACCAACATCCTCCCGTAATCGTTGCCATTCAGAAAGCAATGACAGGGAGTACATACGTTCACGTGATCGGGAACGTGAAACACGAGAGAGGGAAAAGAATATGCGAGATTGGTCACGCAGTCCGGTATATGGCCATAGATCGAGAAGAAAACGTTCTGAACGTTCTCGGTCTGACATCGAAGAGTCTCATAAATGGCCACGCACTCCACCAGCTACCATAGTTTCGCCGGCCAGACCACGTTCCCCGGACTACAGTGATGAGGAGTCTAGTGCGGCTGCTCATTACAAGTCTTCGAAGCCACGTAACTACAATCGCAGATCGTCGGAGTCATTGGATGCTGTTGCAGCTAGCAATGAAAACCCAGAAACCACCTTGCCTGAAGAAGAGGAAACTCCCGGTACACCCGTAGAACAATATGAACCCATTTTAAGTGATGATGAGATATTGGACGATGAACCTGACGACGATTCGAATACCAATGATGACCAGGCCCAGGCGGCTGATGAATTCGAGCAAGAAATTCAATTGGCTGCGGCCCAAGCAAAACCCGCAATTATTGACTTTAATCCGTATACCCAACCTGTGCAAAAACTCAACGAAAGTTTTGTAAAAAAATATGACAAAGATGTTGAAGTTTTCCAAACACTGCTCGGCAAATATGAACAACAAACAAAATGCGATACCTTGCTGACATTTAAAGATGCAAGTACCGGGGCCGAAGAAAAGGAGGCATTTGTTTTCCTTTGTGAACAATTTATCAATCAATTGTCTTATATCTCCTCGGACTACAAGAGGCGAGATTATATTTTTAAGGAACTCTTTGGCAAGCAGGAAAATTTGAAATTGGTTTACAATATATTATTGGTCGCTTTGGATTTTGAGGCGGCCTGTGCCCAGCCACAACCGGCATTTAAGATTAGACACATAAAAACTGGGGCCAGATTAATGGAACTATTAGCCCCTTCTGCAACGCTTTTTGAATATTTACTTAATACCGTTAATTATGATCCCTTTAAAGCCATATTGCTGCTGTATCATCAAATGTATATGGCATTGTCCATTAAGTTGCTGTTGCTGAAGGCAATCTATGCATTGTTGGACACTAAACCGGCACTTCAATACTTCCTCTCCCCTGCCGTTGATGGTTATCAATTAATTTTGGATTTGCTGCATAGCTCAAAGTTAACGCGAACCAAATACTTTTTACAATCCATTATAAAGAAACTACATTTAAATGAGGCATTGGCAACAATAAGGGATACGTGCACCAATCTTTTTGTCCTCACCAACTATGAACCGTCCAGCATGGAACCATTTAATATTTTAGAATCAGCTGTGCTCCAAGTCATTGATGCTTTGCATGAGAATTGCCTCTCCTATCAACAGCCGCGAAGATTTTTACCTGTATCAAAGAAATTTGACATTTCTTTGGACACCTCGGCCCAAAGAAGTTTTGCCAATTTTTTGCGTTCATATTTCAATCATCATACCTTGGCCGAATCGTTGCTTTTGCTGCTGAGTAATTGTGATGCCCTGCCATCTTCATTGGTTTTAGCCAGTTTGGATATGTTGCAAGCTCTGCTATCGACCCATATTGGTATTGACTATTTGGTTGATGATGGTTTTGAGGTTACTCAAATGTTGGTGGCTATTCTATTGGGAATTGATGATGTTCCATCGCAGGATATGGAAGATGTTGCCGAACCAGAGGAGGAAGAGGGAGAAGGTGAGTTTAATTGGTAAGCAGAAATGCAAAAATAATATGAAATTGTATTTTCTTTTTAAGATGCTGAAATGAAGCCCTTGGACGGTGAAGCCAAATCCCAACCAGAGGAAGATGTTAAAAAATCTCCCACAGAATCAAAGGAAGTCACTGCAACAGATACAACTGTCCCAACATCAAGCACTGAGATCACAGATCCCAAATCCAGCAATGATCCTGAGGCTATGGAACTGGCCGAAAATGAAGAAATTCAAGTTATGGCCCAAAAACATTGCAAACGTTCCTATGAAGATCAGTTCATTAAATTAGGCATTGAACTTTCCTACAAAGTGCAGACACGTTATCATCTTGATGCCATTATTTTCTACTCAACTGTGGCTGAGCCCTATGATGCTGCGACATTGGCTGGCCATTTACATGCCATATATTCGCAAACCTGTAATGCCGATGGTCGCCAATATACCGTGGAAGTTATTGGTCTGAATAATCAGTTGCACGTATTCATGGATCTCATAAAGCAGGAACAACGTTTACAGGCCCAAAGACAACTATCGAGTCCTGGTGCCAAGTACAAGAGTCCCGTTCTCAGCTATGCTGTGGATATGGTGGATTGTTGTGTGAGATATTGTGAAAATTTGGATTACCTAATTGAGTTTGGAAAACGGATTTTGGAATTGGCCAAAAATCATGAGACATTCGAACCCTCCGTATCGGCGGTGCTCCAGGAATTGTTTGTCTATTTGAAACCCATAGAGGTGACAAATATCTTTTCATATGATGACATAACACCCCTGGTAGAGGTCATTACCCGGTCCATGGAATATGTAACCACATTCCCGGGTGATTTAATAATGGGCTTAAGGATTTTGAGACACTTGGCTATTGGGCCTTTCTCAAGACTCTATAAATCTGCCGATACCGAGGAGCTTAAACATCGCTACGTTGCCCTGCAATTCTATGCAGCGGATGGTATACAAACTCTTTTGCAGATTTTGGAAAAATTATGTGCTTATTTCGAACAACCTGGTCTACACACTCCCTCGTTGATGACCATTCAGGGTATTCATTGTTGTCAAATTATTCTGCCGACACTGCAAATATTACGTGAAATGTTATCATTTGCGATTCAGTGTCGTGATGCGGAGTTTAAAGATCTAACAGCTATCGATCATTTAATGCGGACCTATTATTTGATGCATTATTTCCCCAGTAATAGTCCCGCCGCGGCTGAAGTGGAAAAGTCGAAACATGAAATCATCCAAACATTGCTGGCCTACACACAACCCAATGAGCAGCATGAAGAGCTCTTGCATAAATCGCTGTGGACCCAAATGATCCGGGAGATATTGAAGAACATTGACAGTCCATCAACGTTTATACCAGGTACATGGGTTATGTAGAGAAATCGGTTATAGGTTTGCTTAAATATTCTTTAGAAAGAATATCGGCTAATTGCTGGGGGAAATTTCTGGCCTATTTCTCGACACGAAGGCGAATTATATTCAAAACATGAAAAACATATTTTGATTGGTGTCTTACTCTCGCTCGCATTCGTTAAACAAAAACAAGAACTTCATTTGTTCGCATTTTAACTAACCCATTATTTTTTTTTTCCAGGACTACTTGTATTGGCAGAATTGTTGCCTCTTCCCCTGCCTGTACCGCTGCCACAAACCGAGGCCACATCAACTGGAGAGACACTTAAAACAAAAGCCCAACGTTTACTTACGGAACGCAAACTCTGGTCTGCTCACCTGCATCCACAGGGCGCACAAATTGCCAGACTTATTGAGGCCATGGCTCCCTCATCATTCCCACAGTTAAGTGATCTCTTGACACGTGTATGCTTACAATTGGCAGACCTGGCACCCAACATGACATTGTTGATATCGAAAACGTTCAGTGATTTACTATGCAATGAATGGTCCACGGCAGGCCAACAGCCAACGGCTCAGCTATCCCGTCTATTGGTATTCTATGCCCGCTTAAATGTCTATCCCTCCCTGAAGATCTCAACATTGTCCATATTATCGGGAAAACTATGGGATTTGTTTCAACAATTATTGCTAATTAAAAATCCCTCAGAGATTGGCATAAAATGTCAGATATCTGTACATCGTCTGTTGGAAAGTTTTTTGGATACAGAAATCTCCTTTATTGCCACCAAGAATGTGTTGGCCAATAACAACACCAATCCTTTGCTCAATTTAGCCTCAGCTTTGCCCAACAAAGAGTTGATACCGAAAATTGCCGATGCCCTTTTTAGTAATGTAATGCAAGCAGATATAAAACAGGGTGAAGTATCGGCATTGGGCATACGGAATATGATCATACTTACCGATCATGATATTACCTTTTATCATTTGTGTGCGGTATTGAAACAGAAGAAGATGGAATTTCAAGAATGGTTGACGAAGCTAACAGATGTAAATGAAAGCATTACAGCCTATAATCCCAATGTGGAGGCGTTGATATTGTTTTTGCGTTCCCTCACACAAATTGAAGATTTGAATCAACAGTATTCCTATATACCACCAAGAACCTTGAAATTGACAGCCCAGGAATTGGCCATGATAATTGGTTTTAATCGAGAAGAAAAGGAGAAAACTATTATTGACCGTTTGTTAGTCCTCCTGGAACGCGGTGAGTCGACAGAGGTAAATGTCTCGCTCAAAAGTGATTTGCAGCAGCTAAAGGAAATGTTAACATCCTGTGATGTGGTTTTGTCATCGGGTAACGATGAAGAATCTGTGGCCTCGGGAAATGAGTTGAACAATGAACCCACTTTACCCCAAACAGAAAGCATTGTTTCCCAGTACGATTCTAGGCCAGTTTTTACCATCTACGATGCCTTGAACGGCGATGATTATCAAATGACTAGCGATTATTGGTTACAGGCCCTTAACATTGATGACTTAACCGCACAGGACTTTGAGACCCAATATGAGCGGGTAACATGTGACCTTACCGAATTGGCCCAATCCTGTCTAACACCGGAGTGTAATCTATCGTCAGATTGTAAACGGGTATTGCATCTGTCTGCCTCGCCGCAGTCGAATCGTGAACGTACACCCACGGCGCCATGTTTCCGTACCCGGCGCGTGGAGGTAGAACCCAGCACTGGAAGACCAGAAAAGAAAATCTTTGTAACTTCAATGCGTGGTAGGGGCTATGCAAGGCCACCACCATCCAGAGGAGATTTGTTCCGTTCACGTCCGCCCAACACCTCAAGGCCACCCTCTCTGCATGTTGATGATTTTCTGGCTCTGGAGACATGTGGAGCCCAACCAACTGGTCCCACAGGCTACAATAAAATACCACCCCTAATGCGTGGTTCTCGGGTGGGCCGTAATCGTGGCTCTCGTATTTCGGCAGCAGCTGCTTATCGTAAAACAAAACTCATACGCACCAATTCACCGCTGACATGGAGCGAAAGTGGCCCGCCCTCACATTATCGTTCCAGTGATTCTCATTTTGGTGGTGGTTCCTCGGGAGAGCCACACTATGTCACCTCACATTTTACCGGACGTATCCGTGGTCGTGGCCTAAGGTCAAGACCTTATATGCGCTAAAGCGAGCCAGCCAGCTTTGTGTGTGTTTTCTAATTTATTTTTAATTATTATCATTTCCAGCTTGCTGAACAAAAAGAAAAAAGTTTTCCATTTTAGTTTCCTTTACTACTTTATTGACTCAATTTTAAAACAATATTGCTTTTTTTGCATAAACAAAGACAAAATACAAAAACATATTTAGTATGTATAGAACAAAATACAAACAAACTAATAAACAAATTATTTTATTATCAACGTCATTCTAAAAAATATTAATTACATTGTGCATTTCTCTGCTCGTGTCATGGTTGTTATCACCATTTATTATTGCTTTTTATTCCTTATCAAAACTAAATTGATAATCCTTAGTTAGTCTATTTGGCACTGGTCAATCAGTGCTTCGTCCATAAATCTTTGCTCTCTGTTTTTTTTTTCTCTATTCTGTTATAATTGTATGAATTTTTACATCATGATCGTCCAAGGGTAATTCGCTCTCGTCGACAATCTGTTCGCGAAATGCCAAAGCCATATAAGTGGTTTTCTTATTCGGATAGGTGTTTTGGTGACGTCTCAGATAGCCATCATAATAGCCCATACCATGACCCATTCGGCCACCGGTCAAGGTAAAAGCTACGCCTGGCATAAGGAACAAATCAATGCCTTGTCCTGAAAAGAGGGTTTTTTAATATTACAAAATAAAATGTTATAGTGAAAGAAGTTTCCTACGGAGGATACAGAAGACTAAAGAAGAGCTTATAAAAGAAGTCTTCTTATACCACTATACTTCTTAGAGGTCTTCCGTTGGCAGAATACATCAATTAGACCCCAAAAAGGGTATCCTTAGATTTGAAGTAAAAAAGGTCTGCTTCGAATTTGAAGTTCTACGAAGGTTTTCTATGGACATAAAATCTAGAGATTTACTATAAACCGAATATCTCCTAGAGTTCTACTACATAAAAAAACTTCTGGGCTTAAAAAAAGGTCTGCTTTGAATTGAAGTTTTACGAAGGTATTTTGGGACAATACCTCCATGATGGGTTCTATAGACATAAAACCTCTTACAGGTTACGTACAGACAGAATATCTACCAGAGGTCTAACATATTAAACACCTTCTGGGCGTTACCTGTGACATTTATATAGTTAGAATACATTCCTAGACAGAATATCTAAAAGAGGTCCCTCAAGACAAAAAATCTCGTAGATGTGCCTTTAGAAAAAAGTCCTCTTCGATAACATCCTGGAGGTTCTTTTCTAGACCTCTCAAAGGTCTTTACAGTTGTATATTTTTAAATATACAAATCCTTGAGGGCTTTATAGACAAAATGCCTTAGGTCTTCCATAGACAAAATTCTTCAGAAGTCATTCTTCAGAGAGAAGACCTCCTCTAGTAGTCCTCTAGAGAGAAGGTATCCTTGAGAGGCTCTCTAGAAAGTGGACCTCCTGGAGGTGTTCTCTAAACAGGTGTTCTTTAGACAGAAGACCATCTAGATGTCTTCTCCATGCAGAATAAATTCTTGAGGCTTTATCTTGAAAGAAGAAAGGTAGGAAAACTTGCTCGGAGTCTTTTCATGAATAAAGACTTCCTCAAGGTCTTCCTTAGATAAAAAAAATCTACTCCTCCTAGACTTTCTATGTGTCTTCTCTAGACAAAAAAATAGCATCCTAAAGATTTACTTGAGCAAGGATGGAAACTTGCTCGGAGTCTTCTCTTAAAGGAAACCCAGATCGACAAAAACCTAGACCTATTAGAGGTATCATCAAGACAGAAAAATACCCCAGACAAAAAAAAAAACCTTTTCTTGAAAGAAAAGCAGAAGGCTTCCCAGAAATATTTTACGGACGGAAGATTTCTCACAAGTCTAATATGAAGAGGAGACCTCCCAGAGCTCTTCTATAGTCAAAGGAATTTTAGGTGGTCTACTCTCAAAACAGAAGACTGTCTTTAAAAGACGGAATATCTTATAAAGCACTGAGCAAATGATCGCTCAAGGCATACTACTAAGTGGTCACTGCAGTATCAGATATCTGAGCTTAAGAAGGATGTTGACTATTTTAAGATGAAGAAGCGGGGGAGACAATTGAATACAACAAGAGATATATGCTATTTGGCAGGTGGCAAATAGAAACTCTGGAATTCTTCTCAAACATAAATCCAATTATCATCTACAAGGCAGATAACCTAGTGTTAACCTACAGATCTACTTGCTAGAGGTCTTATCTGGGCAAAGAACAACTGCTAGTCTTCTATAACCAGAATAGATCCTCTTCCTATATTCAAAATATTCAATTATTATAAAAACATTACTACTTTTTCCGCCTTCATTTGAAATCTTTCATTTCCTTACCATTTGTCAAAGCATTCTCACGGCCCTCTTTGGCGCTGGGTTGCTTGATATTCCATTTGGTTAACGGCAATGAATTGTAATCTTCCAAATTTTTCAGACGTACCATTTCCATATTGCTACCCTCATAGGTTGGCACAAAAACATGTTTTTCCAAACGAAAACATTCATTCAACAATTCGCCCGTGTCCACCTCTGAGCTGGTGCTCAAATAGATGCTTATACGTTGTGAGTTACGGAATGCTTCCGTTTGCAAAACCTAAGCGAACCAAAAACCACATTTTAAATATTTTTCATTAGCTGATAAAGACAAGTAATTATCAATGAAATTAAATTACCTTTTCGGTTATGGCCTTTGACTGTTTGGCTCTGGATTCGGGTGTAATGTTTTTCAAAACTTCACCTTTCATGCGACTTCTTAGCGCCACCTTAAGGGGATTCGATAGATTTTTGGCCATAATTATAGAAATGCTTTTTGAATAATTTGAGACTTGTCTGGCGAGCGTGTGTTTTTTCTCCGCGAGCAATGTGTTTACCCAACGACTATCAGTAATAGACTGCTGTTCGCCAAACTCAAAACATTATTATTTTCAATCGATTTCAGAATATCATTTTACGAGTTGAGACCGGTTTTTGGCTGTTCTCGGGAAATTTTTTTGTTCTCAGCTAAGTGTATATGTTTTTGTTTTGCTCTTTACATTGTTATGGTGTTGTTGTTGTTGAGATTATGTTGCTATACTTATCTAAGGGAAATATTGTTTTCCGCCTGACCTCATGGTGGGTATTTACAGATCATTATGTTTAACATATGTCATTTTATAGTAGGGTTTTTAAATGTGCTAGTATTTTTGGCCAAGGATCATGGTCATTAATGCTTCAAGGGGTTTGATCAGGTGGTAATCTATAATTTTAATTTTAGACCGAAGTAAATAAAAATGTTAATATTGGTAGTAGAGTTTATTATAGTTTATATACCTTACAACACTATGTGAAATATTGGTTTCCCACTTAGGAAAGTATGTATGGATCTCGCCTAGCTATGAATGTCTGTCCGTCCGTCTGTCCATGTTAAATTGTAATCACTCTACAGGTCGCAATTATGGCCCGATCTTCACGAAATTTAGAATGGAGGTGAGGCTAGAGCCAGAATAGAAGCCTTTTGCTTTTGTAGATAATCGCAAAATATTGAACCAAATGAACCAAAAACAAAAGAAAATCCTGATCACACAATTGAAGTTAATCGACACGCCTGAGGAGAGAGTTAAGGACTGGATTAATTATATTTAGCTGTAAAGTGGACCTTGGTCAAAATGCTAATGCTAATATCTGTCAGTGCCCCTTGACTTAATTTCAAAAACGAAATCTTCCAAAATGGATTTGGACATAAAGGGGCTTCTAACATATTGTAGTGTTGTAGGGTATCACATGGTCGACCCCGCACGTTTATAGCCTTTGCTTACTTTTTATAGATGGTAAATTATTAAGCTTCTATAGACAAACAATGTTTTATATACATAGAAGGTCTGCCTCCTTTATGTCTTCTATGCTGAGACATTTGCGTCATATCTCCTTCGAGCACCTAACGTAAGAAAGGGAATTATATTTTTATAGATTTCCTTCGCTAGTAATTATATACATCAGCTTCAACTTCCGACCGCAAAATTAATGTAGTCCTCTGTTAATTCCAAAATTCAAAGGACTGGTGAACTCTTCATAGTAGATTAGTGCACAAGTAATATTACCATGTTCGGGGAAGCGTTAAAGAGTACAAGGTGAGATGGAAAGGAAGGAACGTCAAAGAAGTGGACGGAAGAAAACAGCAACATCAGCAAAAATGGTACGAAAATTAAAGAAGCGGCTTGATCGAAACCCGCGTCGCTGTGGCCGAAAAATGGGTCGTGAGCTGAACATATCGCAATATTCCATTCGGCAATTCGGGGTGAAGCCATTGAAATTCCAAAAAAGTGAAAGAACTTACAACGCAACAGAAAGAAAAAAGACTCAAAAGAGCTAAAGAGTTGATTCGCTTGGCCGAAAGTGGTGAACTGCCGAATTTGATTTTCTCCGATGAGAAAACATTTGTTGTCCAGCAGTTTGTAAACAAACACAATGATCGTGTTTACTTGCCAAAGAGGTCAGCTGAAAATGTGCACCTTCGGTTGTCCACCAGAACTCAAGCGCCGGTCATGGTGATGGTGCGGGCCGCGATTACAGCCTATGGTCGCTTCCCGTCGTATTAATCGACCGTCAGAATAAATGCCGAATATTTTCGAGGAAATTATTCTGGAGGGTGTATTAAAGCCTTGGACACGCAAACATTTTGGCCGCAGTCATTAGAAATCCCAACAGGACTCAGCATCATCGAACTCAGCACGCGCCACACATGAATGCTTACAAAATGAGGTTCCCCGCTTCATTTCCAGCGCACAATGGCCACCAAAATCTCCGGTTACCAATCCGTTGGATTATTGTGTCTGGATTATTTTGGAAAGCAAGGTTGGCACTAAAATATACCAAAGTGTCGATCATCCCAAGCAAGCCTTTCGCCGGGAATAAGCAACATTCGGGCAGCGTGTGACGGTTTCATTGGCCGTTTGAAGGCCATAATTCGTGCCAAAGGTCACCAATTAGAACGAATCTAAACTATCGAAATCTAAAATTTGATGTTATTTCCGAATTTTCTGTCTTCATTCAATAAAATTAAAAAACAAAATGTTTCAGTTATTTAAAGTGCTATTCAGGACTTTGGTGATGTTCCCCTTGGATATGCTCATGTCTTGCGCGCGGCTCTTAATGTGGCTGGACCTGGCTTTTAAAACTAACATAAATATTTCAAAGTCCTCCAGCACTTACCTTCTCTTTTAAAATCCTTCAGCAGAGCATCTACTCCTCATGGAGTGGCTTGGAATACCAACCTAGAATTTCGGCCTCCTTTGTAGCCTTTGAGAGTAGTGGCAACTTGGGCACTATTTCGCAGCTATCGATTTGTCATAATGTCATTTTTACTACTTATTGACTTCTTCTCGAGCTTCTTGGTCTCGTTCTCATCCGTCTGATGCGTTTTTTTGCGATCTTTGGCACAATTTTTCGAGTTTGAGTCGAACTTGAAATTCAGTAATGGCGGTGACTTTGACAGCCCAGCTTAGAATTGTAAACAAATAACAGCTGATCTCACAATTCTTGTCATGATGTGAAGAGTTGTGTTTTGTTTTTCAAGAATATCATTTTAAGGACTATCAGAGCATGAAACAAGGATTTTTAGGATATTTCATAAGAATATAATTAATGGATATTTGTAAAAAGAATGTTAAAAAGAAGTAAAGTGGATTTTTTAAGACTAATAAAAAACAAAAAAAAAAATGGATTTTTAGAAAACTAAAAAATACAGTTCATAAAATATTACAAAAAAAAAAAAAAAAATAAGTTGGATTTAAAAACATTAAAGTGAATTTAATTAAAATGGACTTAAATGAATTAAAGTGCATTTTTACAACTTTTGTTAATTAGAGTGAATTTTTTTAAAAGTAAGGTTGATTTTAAACTTAATGTAAATTTTCTGATATATCTAAGAAAGTGTCAGGGTCTTCTTAAGATTATTTTTTGTTTTAATTTAAAGTGATTTTTTAGGAATATTTTTGGTAAAATTGATGTGTAGTTTTAACAATACTTTTTAAAAAAGTTAAGGTGTAAGCTATTTAAAGAATTGTCTTTTAATTTTTGTAAAAGTAAATATTAACATTGTTTTTTTTAAGAACAATTTTTAAAAATAGGCTATGAATTTCTAAAGTATTTTAAAAAAAGGAAATGCGAGGCTTTTTAAGGATATATTTTTAATTAATTGATTTTTCTGAAATGAATGTGGATTTTTAAAGAATATTTAAAAAAAAAAAATTATATTTTTAGAAGAATATAAAAACAAAATAACTTTAATTTTTCCCACTTCCTTTAAATATTTTTATACTTTTAGCCATATGGCTACAGAGGGTATATATCATTTGATACAGCCAAAACGTGTCTCATCGAAATTACGGTTTTAGACCCTAGGACTCTTTGGACCAAATCCGTTTCAGGACTTTTGGAGTCGAAGTAAGAGTCCGATTGTCTTCAGAATTTCACACATCACAATATCTTTATTAACCCAATGTCTGGTGTGAAATTGGAATATATCGGTCCACTTCTTCTTGTACCTCCCTCACAAAGCATCAAATTTTTGAAAAACCAAAATGATAATAAAATCCAAAATATCTTTCCAAACCAGCCAAACTCAGCATATCTCAATATTTCTACTAACACAAGATCTGCAGTGAAGATGGAGTATATCGGGCCACTCTTTTTGGTACCTCCCATACAACGGGTCAAAAATTTGAATACTTATGACTCTCACAAAATAATAAATTAACATTCGATTCTCTTCATATTTCACACATCTCATTAGATCTATTATCACAAGATCTGCCGTAAAGATGGGATGTATCGGTCTGGTACCTCCCATTTACATTTTATATACCCATGAAGCTCATAAGACGTGAAATTAACATCTGATTCCATTCGGACTTGGAACATCTCAATATTTCTATCAACAGATGATCTGTTATAAAGATGGTAGAGATCGAAACATTCCTTCTGGTACCTCCTCACAAAGGATTAACATCAATGCGCGAAATTAACATCCGATCCCATTCAGACTTGGTACATCTCAATATTACCGTCAACACAAGATCTGTTATAAAGATGGAAGGGACCGGACTATTTCTTCCGGTACCTCCCCCACATAGGGTTCAAGATTTTGAAAAATCAAGCAAAAAGGTTCACAATTTTGTCATAACTTGCGAAACAAGTCAGCGATTCTTTACTTGACATATCTACATATTTTTCTCAACCAGAAACCTGATATGAACATGGAATTTATGATTTCGCATAAAATTGGATATAAATGTTCCCAAATCTATGCCCACACCAATATATTTTTTACCTGAATTAGATGAAGTATTAAAAAGGAATACTTCGGTCGATTATTGTTCTGTTCCAGCAAGAATCCACTAGTTTTGCAATTTTCTTCGATATCGTAAAGGGAAATCGGTTGTCGCAGTAATAAGTTTCACATTCTGCAGTTCTGGAACATACCATATATCTGGTACTGATACTGACATAAAAAGTAAAGGTAGACCTAAAACTTGATTAAAATTGTTTTACGTTCACATATAAATGGGTTAGCCCACTGGATTCGGATTAAAATTGTCATATACATTAGTTATACTTCTAATAAGTCCTCTTTAAGTAGGTTAACAAAACAAAAAGATCTAACATAAACGTGGTATAAGTTTGCTCGACTTCTGCAAATTTTTGGTCTGTTCCAGGAGTGCAAGAATGTAAAACATTTTAACACATTTCAAAAATGAAAAATATCAAATAAATGAAAATAATTTGTTGCATTTAATTTTGAATAATTTCGACAGGAAGCGGGCCGGCCTGAGGGCTGTATTTCAGTATTTTATTTTAACGAAACTGTTCTACCTATTTATTGTACCACGTGTATATCCAATTGTAATGACAATTAAAATCCTCTTCAGTGCAAACGTTCTATTTAACATATTCTCAAAAAATATGAAATCTATTTAACTTTTTTAAATTTAAATAATTAATTTCAAAATTTATTTCCAAACATATTCTTTAAACAGAACAATAACTTTTAATGAAAATATTAAAAAAAAACTAATAAAATTCGAATGGTCACTCTAACAAATTACTACTTTCTCCATTCTCCCTCTCTCATACAATGTTCGATCCCTCTCCCGCTCATCACTTTTTTTGCTCTTCTGGTTTGGCAGTTTCTGTTTTGGTTTTCAAATTCTTCAATTGTTCTTTTTGTTGTTTGTAGAAGAATTCCTCTTCACGAGCGGCTTCCATTTTGCCAAAACTGCCACCAGCCTCACGGATGGTACCACCACCGCCGCCACCTTTACCGGCACCGCTGCCCAATTCACCAATTTGAGACATTTTCGAAATTCTAAAATAAACAAAATTTAACAAGAATTATGTAACGTTATTGTGACCTAGATTTGTTGGAAAACTTCATTTCGGGGAATGGAATACTCACTGTATCTGCTTGGGATATAAACGTTGTGTGATGCGCCTCAATGTCAATAACATACTGGAATCTCTGAGCTAATTTTCTCTACTTTTATATTAAATTGCAATTTGTTTTGCTTTCAAAGAAATTTCACAAAAATAATCGGATGTTGCAGCAGCTCAACTCAAGTGGAATGAGTGTCGGTGTTTTGGTCGCCTATTGTGAATGGTTGTTTCTTTTGCGATGTTTACTCATTTGTTTATTTTTGTTTGCAATGACTTGTAAGGGTTGCCGAGTTGTATTTTATTTTCAAAAAAAAAAAAAAAACAGTGAGTGCTTTGTCACGAAATCCAAAAATAATGTTAGTAGGGAAAGAAAAAAACTGCAAGATTTTTTTTAGATGAGTGAATTGTGTGTGTTTGAGAACTTTATCTATATCTGAATCCATTAAAATCATTAATTTCAACTTGATCGGACTACAAATACGATCTACATGTACTGATATGTCATGGTACAATAAGGAGGTAGAACAGATTCGAAAAACTACAGAAATACAGCTCTGAGGCTACGTCTGCTTCCTGTCAAATTTTCATGCAAACAAGTTGTTTTTAATCATCATTTTTAAAATCAGTAAAACAGCGCGTAATATGAATGAAATGCCTGGATTTTCTTTAAAAATATGATCTAAATAGTTCGATCCTTCAACTACATGGCAAAACTGGCGAATAGCTTTAATGTTTGTCCCGCAATGTACGCGTCTTCCAATCATTTATTTTGAAAATATTTTGTTTTTATTTTTCAAAACAATAAATACATACACAAAATTGGCAGAAGTCGGGCATACATAGAAAAAAAATTGTAATCAGCTGCTAGCTCTACCTTACCTTTTTGTTGTACCACGTGATATGTATATCTAGACTCAAAATGTTCCGTTGGTAAAACCAAAAAGGTACCCTGCTTCAAATGTTTACAATTTTCTTCAAAATTATGATTCTGACAATAAATGCACATTCGTAAATCCATTGTATATGCACAAATCAGAGATCGGAAACTAGATGAAGGAGGGAATACATAAAAGGCATTTTTGACTGGCTTAAGTCCTCGGCTGGCTTCTTCGTAGAGGAACAAAGGAGTTTTAGGTTGACTTAAGGGCTAAGTACATAAGAAGCTTGAAGTCATGGCTAGGCATATTAATGTCAAATTATAATGGAAAACGACGGCTGGATTTTAGTGCGGCTCTGTAATCCCTTTGTGAAATGTCACAAAATATGCCTAGCCATGACTTCAAGCTTCTTATGTACTTAGCCCTTAAGTCAACCTAAATATAAAGTAAAGAAGCGGCTTGTGGCCAAAAAATGGGTCGTGTGCTGAAGATTATTCCGATATGTTCCATTCGGCAATGAGCTCGGGGTAAGGCAATTGAAATTCCAAAAAGTGCAGGAACTTACACCGCAACAATAAGAAAATAGACTCAAAAGAGCTAAAGAGTTGCTTCGCTTGGCCGAAAGGAGAGAACTGCCGAATTTGGTTTTCTCCGATGAGAAAACATTCGTTGTCCAGCAGTTTGTAAACAAACATAATGATGGTGTCAGCTGAAAATGTACACATTCGGCTGGCCACCAGAACTCAAGCGCCGGTCATGGTGATGGTGTGGGGCGCTATAACAGCCAATGGTCAATATCCGCTCGTTTGCAGGCCATAATTCGTGCTAAATGTGTCCAATTCGAGCAAATCTAAACTTGTTTTAAAATTGTATGCTGTTACCGATATTTTTTGCTTTCATTCAATAAAATTAAAAAAATGTAAAAATCATGGCTTTTGACTTTGTTGCGAGTAATGATATCCAGCTCTGTTTTTTTCTGGAATTTACCTTAATTGGTAACTGGTTCCCATCTCTGATTTAATCATGTAAAATGGATTCGCAAATAAACTTTTTGAAAATGAGATGGTTTCAAATGTATAATTTAGACAAATTGCAATCAAATTATTACATGATGTTGCAATTTCGTAATTGTAAAATTAAAGGGCAAAATTAATGGCAGGTCTAAATTAAAGTTGACAGCACTGTTGCTTGGCGACTAATTTCGTTAATTACCGAAATTAGAAGCATTTTGATTTTAACGATTTCTTTCTGTAAAAAAAATGGGTTAACCCTTTTTAATACTACCATAATATTTGGTCTGTTCCAGAACCCGCAAGAATCTGCTAGTTTTGCAATTTTTCCCAATATCATAAAGGGAAAATCGGTTATCGTAGTAAAAATGCAGTTCTGGAATAGACCAATTCTGGTGCTTGGTTCGTTCCATTGTAGAAGAATACAGGTAGATGCATCTACGCTTGGGAACATTGAAATGTCAAAAATTTTAAAATGTTTTATCAATAACAAGTAGATTTGTATCTGTTTTCCTATATGATGCTGATCGGAGGCTGTTATGATATGCGTTTTTTTAGCAAATTTTATAAATGTAAATAATTTTTCATTCAACATTTTCAATTCCAAAATCGGTTTGACAGTTTATTGCTCCAGCCATGATTTCAATTGTACCATGATTTCAATTGTAGAAATCATTTTTTTAAACTTTTTATTTCACTTGGCAAAATATAAACATTCAAAAACAATTCGACTCTTATAAGTACAAATATCAACAAATTTCACTTTCAATTTCTATTTCTTCTTCTCTCCTTCTATGGGTTTCTTCGATTTCAGTTTTTTCAATTGTTCATTGCGTTGTTTGCGGAAAAACTCTTCTTCGCGAGCTGCTTGTATTTTGTCCACATTACCATCGGATTCAGCGGCGGAGGCGCCACCTTTTCCACCGGCACCACCACTGCCACTTTTGCCACCGCTTGCTCCTCCGCCACCTCCGCCATTAGACAGTTGTACAATGCTATAAAAAGAACATCACAAATGCAAATATTAATTTGCTAATTTGATACAAATTTTCAAGTATTTTTTTTTTTTGGAAAAATTCCTCACCGTATTTGTTGTGGTATTATAATTGCATTAATGCGCCTAAGGATTCTTAACATTTTTTATGTATTTAATTTGTGTACTTCTGTAGAAATAATGAATCAAATACCCCAATTGCTGCACAGTCTTATTTAATAATGCACTCGTTGAACAAGCAGACTGTATATTCTCAATGCTATTGTGAATGATTACCGGCACATAGAATGCATTAATGAATGAATATATTTTAGGGTTGCCAATAAGTTTTCATAAATGTTAAACGTTAAAGATAGGCATAGGCATATTTTGTGACATTTCATAAAGGGACATTAGTGCAGCTCCGTACACCAATTCCTGTCGTCATTTTCCATTATAATTTGACATTAATATGCCGCACAGCCATGGCTTCCAAAATATTTTTAAAAGTTGGATATTGGAATTTGCAATTTATTTATTGTGGTACAACTACTCGGGTAGTCTCAGACAACCATGCTATCTACAAGGTGGTCAGGTTATTATGTCTTTGTGCTTTTTTTTAACAGACAAAATAAACATATATTGACCCAAAGTTCCTTTTGATGATTTGCATAGAATCACATTCTGAGTCGATTTATGCATGTCCGTCCGTCTGTTCGTTTGTCCATGTATTTTTGTAAGCAAAGTACAGGTCGCATTTATTGCCCAATCCAATTATGGCCTTAAACGGCCAAGGAAACCGTCACAAGCTGTCCGAATGTTGCTCTGCTCCATTCCCGGCGAAAAAAATACTCTAGACACAATAGTCCAACAGATTGGTATCCGCAAATTGTGGTGGCCATTCTGAGCTGGAAATGAAGCGAGGAACCTCATTTTGCAACAATTCTTTGGTGGTGCGCTGAGTCCTGTTGGAAAGTCTAATGTCTGCGGACAAAATGTTTGCGTGCAGAAGGCTTTAATACACCCTCTAGAGTATTTTCGCGATAATATTCGACATTTATTCTGATGCCACGGTCGATTAATACGAGCGGAGAGCGATCATCAGCGCTTATGGTGGCCCACACCATCACCATGGCCGGCGCTTGAGTTCTGGTGGCCAACCGAAGGTGCACATTTTCAGCTGATCTCTTTGGCAAGTAAACACGATCATTTTGTTTGTTTAAAGTCTTCTCATCGGAAAAAACCAAATTCGGCAGTTCACCACTTTCGGCCAAGCGAAGCAACTCTTTAGTTTTTTTGAATCTATTTTCTTTCTGTTGCGGCGTATGTTCTTGCACTTTGTGGAATTTCAATGGTTTTACCCCGAGCTCATTTTTCAATATTTGCCGAATGGAATATTGCGATGTGTTGAGCTCACAAGCCATTTTTCGGCCACTGCGATGCGGGATTCGACCAAGTCGCTTTTTTTACTTTTCGAACCATTTCTGCTGATGTTGCTGTTTTCTTCCGTCCACTTCCTTGAAGTCGGGCTACGCTACCAGTAACATGGTAACGAGCGATGGTACGAGACACAAAAGGTTTATTCACATTTAAATGGTGCCTGAAGTGCTCTAACGATAGCCACTTGTGGTTCTCCAGCCAAAAGATAAAGAAATCACACTATCACGCTTGAATTCCATCACGAATAACTTTTGTTCTGGAAAATTCTCACCAAAATGCTTTCGTACGCTTGTAAACAATATAATGAGCTGACACTGGAATAATTTTAATAGCTGTCCGACGAGTGGCTTAGAAATGACAGTAGTCTGAAGTTGGTTGCAGTTCTTTCATCTCACCTGTATACCAAATACAGATCAGAAATACCTTTGATGAATTTAAACGAGATCAGTTCAAATTCGGATATAGCTCCCATATATATCTTCGTCCGATTTACCTTTTATTGTGCTCCAAACGTATAAAAATCCACTTATTTTTGTCAAAACATTTTACAAATTTTGAAATTTTCAATGTTCCCAAGCGTTGATGCATCTACCTGTATTCTTCTACCATGGTTCTTCCTTAGATGAGGGCGTACAACTGTCAAAAAATTTACATTTATCGAAAAACAAGATCGAGTACATTAGAAAAGAGTTTCCATATTCGATAGAAAATTAGTCTACCTCTGTCCCTTAACCATGTTTATTTATATTCCTAAAATATCTCCAGATTTTGTAAAAAATGGAAGACTTGCCACATTTTTAAATAGTTATATGACATTTGATTACTCTTCTTTAAATGGACATTTTACAAACGCTCAGCTACTCCATTTTGTCCCTGGTAGGACATTTTAATTTCAACCCAAAAAGAGCCCTCAAAATATAAAATCGTCGTCTAAACATAGTATTATTCTGAATTCTATGTGAGAGAGCATTTGTATTTATTTGTTTTCAAAAATATTTATTATTTTTTTCTGTGAAAATAACAAATAGTAACGGATCGTAGAAATGTTCAAACAAATTTGCTTCGGTATGCGACGAAGCATCATCTCAAATACCATGAGGTAAGTGTATTTCATTAAAAATCTTTAAACAATTCATGACATATTCTTCCCACAAATAGGTCTCCCAATTACCCGATTGTTGCCAATAGAAAACGGAATTTCAGTGATGATATTGATCTACCAATCGGCGGTGGTTTGGAAAAATTACAGGGTAGCTTTAAGGAGGAGTCCTATTTTCAATCGCGCAACTATAATCTGCTGAAAAACATACGTGATCATGGAGCTGAATTGAGCTGTGATAGTTCGTTGGGAGATTGGCGGGAATTTGAAAAGGCTTCGTCGAAAACTAGTTTGAGTGGCACTAGTTCGTTGAATAGGCACAAAAATTGCCTGGAGGAGGCATTTTTTGTGAATGAGGTAAGTTTTGAAAATGACATTAAGAGAACCGTTTCCAAATGTTACCCATCTTCTTCCAGCAAACAGAATGTTCTCAATTGATCAAAGAGAAAATTTGCAGAGATTCCAAGGAGACTGAAGAGATTGAAAGTCAAGGCAGAAATTAGGGTTACAATAACATCGCGTCATATTCTCTTCCATATTTGTATATTTTGTATAATTTTATGTTATTTTCGGAACATTTTTTAAAATTTGTGGAGGTATTTTGTATTCTGAAATTGTTTACTTTGTCGTACTTATGAAGGAAAAAAAATGGGCTTGCCCCATGCTTTGTCCTGAAAACTGCAACACTGTAAACCATTTCCCAACATTAAATACTCTTCAATATATTTCGAATTCTTAAATAGGAGAATGATATTGCAAATAAATATTCCATTTTAAAATATTTAGTTATGGCCATTTTAATATTCAATAATTCATGCCTAGAAAAGTGATCTCAAATAATAGTAAAACGCCGAAAACTCAATATTTTAGGAGTTATGGCCATTTTAAAATATTCAATAATTCATGCCTAGAAAAATGATCTCAAATAATAGCTAAAAACGCCGAAAACTCAATATTTAAGGAGTTATGGCCATTTTAAAATATTCAATAATTCATGCCTAGAAAAGTGATCACAAATTATAGCTAAAAACGCCGAAAACTCAATATTTAGAGAGTTATGGCCATTTTAAAATATTCAATAACTCATGCCTAGAAAAGTGATCACAAATAATAGCTAAAAAGGCCGAAAACTCAATATTTAGTGAGTTATGGCCATTTTAAAATATTCAATAAATTATGCCTAGAAAAGTGATCACAAATAATAGCTAAAACCGCCTAAAAGTGAATATTTAAGGAGTTATGGCCATTTTAAAATATTCAATAATTCAAGAAAAGTAATCACAAATAATAACTAAAAACGTCTAAAAGTTGATATTTAAGGAGTTATGGCCATTTTAAAATATTCAATAATTCATGCCTAGAAAAGTGATCACAAATAATAGCTCAAAACGCCTAAATGTGAATATTTAAGGAGTTATGGCCATTTTAAAATATTCAATAACTCAGGCCTAGAAAAGTGATCACAAATAATAGCAAAAAACGCCGAAAACTAAATATTTAAGGAGTTATGGCCATTTTAAAATATTCAATAATTCATGCCTAGAAAAGTGATCACAAATAATAGTTAAAAACGCCGAAAAGTGAATATTTAAGGAGTTATGGCCATTTTAAAATATTCAATAAATTATGCCTAGAAAAGTGATCACAAATAATAGCTAAAACCGCCTAAAAGTGAATATTTAAGGAGTTATGGCCATTTTAAAATATTCAATAATTCATTCCTTGAAAAGTAATCACAAATAATAACTAAAAACGTCTAAAAGTTGATATTTAAGGAGTTATGGCCATTTTAAAATATTCAATAATTCATGCCTAGAAAAGTGATCACAAATAATAGCTCAAAACGCCTAAATGTGAATATTTAAGGAGTTATGGCCATTTTAAAATATTCAACAATTCATGCCTAGAAAAGTGATCACAAGTAATAGCAAAAAACGCCGAAAACTAAATATTTAAGGAGTTATGGCCATTTTAAAATATTCAATAATTCATGCCTAGAAAAGTGATCACAAATAATAGTTAAAAACGCCGAAAAGTGAATATTTAAGGAGTTATGGCCATTTTAAAATATTCAATAATTCATGCCCAGAAAAGTGATCACAAATAATAGCTAAAAACGCCGAAAACTCAATATTTAAGGAGTTATGGCCATTTTAAAATATTCAATAATTCATTCCTAGAAAAGTGATCACAAATAATAGCTAAAACCGCCGAAAACTCAATATTTAAGGAGTCATGGCCATTTTAAAATATTCAATAATTCATTCCTTGAAAAGTGATCACAAATAATAGCTAAAAACGCCGAAAACTCAATATTTAAGGAGTTATGACCATTTTAAAATATTCAATAATTCATTCCTTGAAAAGTGATCACAAATAATAGCTAAAAACGCCGAAAACTCAATATTTAGAGAGTTATGGCCATTTTAAAATATTCAATAATTCATGCCTAGAAAAGTGATCACAAATTATAGCTAAAAACGCCGAAAACTCAATATTTAGAGAGTTATGGCCATTTTAAAATATTCAATAACTCATGCCTAGAAAAGTGATCACAAATAATAGCTAAAAAGGCCGAAAACTCAATATTTAGTGAGTTATGGCCATTTTAAAATATTCAATAAATTATGCCTAGAAAAGTGATCACAAATAATAGCTAAAAACGTCTAAAAGTTGATATTTAAGGAGTTATGGCCATTTTAAAATATTCAATAAATTATGCCTAGAAAAGTAATCACAAATAATAACTAAAAACGTCTAAAAGTTGATATTTAAGGAGTTATGGCCATTTTAAAATATTCAATAATTCATGCCTAGAAAAGTGATCACAAATAATAGCTCAAAACGCCTAAATGTGAATATTTAAGGAGTTATGGCCATTTTAAAATATTCAATAATTCAAGAAAAGTAATCACAAATAATAACTAAAAACGTCTAAAAGTTGATATTTAAGGAGTTATGGCCATTTTAAAATATTCAATAATTCATGCCTAGAAAAGTGATCACAAATAATAGCTCAAAACGCCGAAATGTGAATATTTAAGGAGTTATGGCCATTTTAAAATATTCAAGAATTCATGCCTAGAAAAGTGATCACAAATAATAGCTAAAAACGCCGAAAACTCAATATTTAAGGAGTTATGGCCATTTTAAAATATTCAATAACTCAGGCCTAGAAAAGTGATCACAAATAATAGCTAAAAACGCCGAAAACTCAATATTTAAGGAGTTATGGCCATTTTAAAATATTCAATAATTCATGCCAAGAAAAGTGATCACAAATAATAGCTAAAAACGCCGAAAACTCAATATTTAAGGAGTTATGGTCATTTTAAAATATTCAACAATTCATGCCTAGAAAAGTGATCACAAATTATAGCTAAAAACGCCGAAAACTCAATATTTAGAGAGTTATGGCCATTTTAAAATATTCAATAACTCATGCCTAGAAAAGTGATCACAAATAATAGCTAAAAAGGCCGAAAACTCAATATTTAGTGAGTTATGGCCATTTTAAAATATTCAATAAATTATGCCTAGAAAAGTGATCACAAATAATAGCTCAAAACGCCGAAATGTGAATATTTAAGGAGTTATGGCCATTTTAAAATATTCAATAATTCATGCCTATAAAAGTGATCACAAATAATAGCTCAAAACGCCGAAATGTGAATATTTAAGGAGTTATGGCCATTTTAAAATATTCAATAATTCATGCCTATAAAAGTGATCACAAATAATAGCTCAAAACGCCGAAATGTGAATATTTAAGGAGTTATGGCCATTTTAAAATATTCAATAATTCATGCCTATAAAAGTGATCACAAATAATAGCTCAAAACGCCGAAATGTGAATATTTAAGGAGTTATGGCCATTTTAAAATATTCAATAATTCATGCCTATAAAAGTGATCACAAATAATAGCTCAAAAAGCCGAAATGTGAATATTTAAGGAGTTATGGCCATTTTAAAATATTCAATAATTCATGCCTAGAAAAGTGATCACAAATAATAGCTCAAAACGCCGAAATGTGAATATTTAAGGAGTTATGGCCATTTTAAAATATTCAATAATTCATGCCTATAAAAGTGATCACAAATAATAGCTCAAAACGCCGAAATGTGAATATTTAAGGAGTTATGGCCATTTTAAAATATTCAATAATTCATGCCTATAAAAGTGATCACAAATAATAGCTCAAAACGCCGAAATGTGAATATTTAAGGAGTTATGGCCATTTTAAAATATTCAATAATTCATGCCTATAAAAGTGATCACAAATAATAGCTCAAAACGCCGAAATGTGAATATTTAAGGAGTTATGGCCATTTTAAAATATTCAATAATTCATGCCTAGAAAAGTGATCACAAATAATAGCTCAAAACGCCGAAATGTGAATATTTAAGGAGTTATGGCCATTTTAAAATATTCAATAATTCATGCCTATAAAAGTGATCACAAATAATAGCTCAAAACGCCGAAATGTGAATATTTAAGGAGTTATGGCCATTTTAAAATATTCAATAATTCATGCCTATAAAAGTGATCACAAATAATAGCTCAAAACGCCGAAATGTGAATATTTAAGGAGTTATGGCCATTTTAAAATATTCAATAATTCATGCCTATAAAAGTGATCACAAATAATAGCTCAAAACGCCGAAATGTGAATATTTAAGGAGTTATGGCCATTTTAAAATATTCAATAATTCATGCCTATAAAAGTGATCACAAATAATAGCTCAAAACGCCGAAATGTGAATATTTAAGGAGTTATGGCCAT
The DNA here is from genome assembly GCF_030504385.1 of Musca domestica. Lineage (NCBI taxonomy): Eukaryota > Metazoa > Arthropoda > Insecta > Diptera > Muscidae > Musca > Musca domestica. Next base: position 2,545,129 of record NW_026712315.1, on the reverse strand, counting down.
TTTAAAATATTCAATAATTCATGCCTATAAAAGTGATCACAAATAATAGCTCAAAAAGCCGAAATGTGAATATTTAAGGAGTTATGGCCATTTTAAAATATTCAATAATTCATGCCTATAAAAGTGATCACAAATAATAGCTCAAAACGCCGAAATGTGAATATTTAAGGAGTTATGGCCATTTTAAAATATTCAATAATTCATGCCTATAAAAGTGATCACAAATAATAGCTCAAAAAGCCGAAATGTGAATATTTAAGGAGTTATGGCCATTTTAAAATATTCAATAATTCATGCCTAGAAAAGTGATCACAAATAATAGCTCAAAACGCCGAAATGTGAATATTTAAGGAGTTATGGCCATTTTAAAATATTCAATAATTCATGCCTATAAAAGTGATCACAAATAATAGCTCAAAACGCCGAAATGTGAATATTTAAGGAGTTATGGCCATTTTAAAATATTCAATAATTCATGCCTATAAAAGTGATCACAAATAATAGCTCAAAACGCCGAAATGTGAATATTTAAGGAGTTATGGCCATTTTAAAATATTCAATAATTCATGCCTATAAAAGTGATCACAAATAATAGCTCAAAACGCCGAAATGTGAATATTTAAGGAGTTATGGCCATTTTAAAATATTCAATAATTCATGCCTAGAAAAGTGATCACAAATAATAGCTCAAAACGCCGAAATGTGAATATTTAAGGAGTTATGGCCATTTTAAAATATTCAATAATTCATGCCTATAAAAGTGATCACAAATAATAGCTCAAAACGCCGAAATGTGAATATTTAAGGAGTTATGGCCATTTTAAAATATTCAATAATTCATGCCTATAAAAGTGATCACAAATAATAGCTCAAAACGCCGAAATGTGAATATTTAAGGAGTTATGGCCATTTTAAAATATTCAATAATTCATGCCTATAAAAGTGATCACAAATAATAGCTCAAAAAGCCGAAATGTGAATATTTAAGGAGTTATGGCCATTTTAAAATATTCAATAATTCATGCCTATAAAAGTGATCACAAATAATAGCTCAAAATGCCGAAATGTGAATATTTAAGGAGTTATGGCCATTTTAAAATATTCAATAATTCATGCCTATAAAAGTGATCACAAATAATAGCTCAAAACGCCGAAATGTGAATATTTAAGGAGTTATGGCCATTTTAAAATATTCAATAATTCATGCCTATAAAAGTGATCACAAATAATAGCTCAAAACGCCGAAATGTGAATATTTAAGGAGTTATGGCCATTCTAAAATATTCAATAATTCATGCCTATAAAAGTGATCACAAATAATAGCTCAAAACGCCGAAATGTGAATATTTAAGGAGTTATGGCCATTTTAAAATATTCAATAATTCATGCCTAGAAAAGTGATCACAAATAATAGCTCAAAACGCCGAAATGTGAATATTTAAGGAGTTATGGCCATTTTAAAATATTCAATAATTCATGCCTATAAAAGTGATCACAAATAATAGCTCAAAACGCCGAAATGTGAATATTTAAGGAGTTATGGCCATTTTAAAATATTCAATAATTCATGCCTATAAAAGTGATCACAAATAATAGCTCAAAAAGCCGAAATGTGAATATTTAAGGAGTTATGGCCATTTTAAAATATTCAATAATTCATGCCTAGAAAAGTGATCACAAATAATAGCTCAAAACGCCGAAATGTGAATATTTAAGGAGTTATGGCCATTTTAAAATATTCAATAATTCATGCCTAGAAAAGTGATCACAAATAATAGCTCAAAACGCCGAAATGTGAATATTTAAGGAGTTATGGCCATTTTAAAATATTCAATAATTCATGCCTATAAAAGTGATCACAAATAATAGCTCAAAACGCCGAAATGTGAATATTTAAGGAGTTATGGCCATTTTAAAATATTCAATAATTCATGCCTATAAAAGTGATCACAAATAATAGCTCAAAACGCCGAAATGTGAATATTTAAGGAGTTATGGCCATTTTAAAATATTCAATAATTCATGCCTATAAAAGTGATCACAAATAATAGCTCAAAAAGCCGAAATGTGAATATTTAAGGAGTTATGGCCATTTTAAAATATTCAATAATTCATGCCTATAAAAGTGATCACAAATAATAGCTCAAAACGCCGAAATGTGAATATTTAAGGAGTTATGGCCATTCTAAAATATTCAATAATTCATGCCTATAAAAGTGATCACAAATAATAGCTCAAAACGCCGAAATGTGAATATTTAAGGAGTTATGGCCATTTTAAAATATTCAATAATTCATGCCTAGAAAAGTGATCACAAATAATAGCTCAAAACGCCGAAATGTGAATATTTAAGGAGTTATGGCCATTCTAAAATATTCAGCAACTCATGCCTAGAAAAATGATCACAAATAATAGCTAAAATCGCCGAAAACTCAATATTTAAGGAGTTATGGCCATTTTAAAGTATTCAATAATTCAAGCTTTAAAAAGTGATCACAAATAATAGCTAAAAACGCCGAAAACTCAATATTTAAGGAGTTATGGCCATTTTAAAATATTCAATAATTCATGCCTAGAAAAGTGATCACAAATAATAGCTAAAAACGCCGAAAAGTGAATATTTAAGGAGTTATGGCCACTTTAAAATATTCAATAATTCATGCCTAGAAAAGTGATCACAAATAATAGCTAAAAATGGCGAAAAGTGAATATTTAAGGAGTTATGGCCATTTTAAAGTATTCAATAATTCAAGCTTTAAAAAGTGATCACAAATAATAGCTAAAAACGCCGAAAACTCAATATTTAAGGAGTTATGGCCATTTTAAAATATTCAATAACTCATGCCTAGAAAAGTGATCACAAATAATAGCTAAAAACGCCGAAAACTCAATATTTAAGGAGTTATGGCCATTTTAAAATATTCAATAATTCATGCCTAGAAAAGTGATCACAAATAATAGCTCAAAACGCCGAAAAGTGAATATTTAAGGAGTTATGGCCATTTTAAAACATTCAATAATTCACGCCTAGAAAAGTGATCACAAATAATAGCTGAAATCGACGAAAAGTCAATATTTAAGGAGTTATGGCCATTTTAAAATATTCAATAATTCATGCCTAGAAAAGTGATCACAAATATTAGCCAAAAACGCCGAAAAGTGAATACTTAAGGAGTTATGGCCATTGGAATTGTGGCCATAAATTCGTAAATTTGAGGTAGCCTGTTTATTTAAACCTGTTAAAGGAATTTTTGAATAGAACATAGATGACTGCGTTAAATTAAAAATTCTTCTGACGTTTTGTTTTTTTCAAAATCAAAAAAATTAATGAAAATATTTTTCTTCAAGCAGAGCCATTAGCCTTTCCGAATTATTTGAATAAATATTAATTCCAAAAAGGAAACTAACATTTGTTCAGAAAATTTTGTCCGAATCAAAATCTCTTAGGTGGTGAAATTCTTAGTTGAAAAATTGTCCCAATGTTCCTTAGCAAAATGGTCAGTGGGTTGCTGAATACCAAGTAAGTCAAAAATTGGTTGAAAAATTAGATCCATTTCTTCAAAAATTATTTTTCCTTCGAATTTTAGCAAAAACCAACAAAATTCCAATATAAATCAGCCTCCCTCCACGACACAATCTGTGACTCAATCCCATTCCAATCAGAATGGCTCACAGAGGAAATCCCACAAGAAATCGGATAAAAGACGCAAGCCAAAACCCAAAAAGGCCTTGACAGATCTATTGAAGCCTTTATCCAAAAATTCTATTACAAATGATTTGCCTCAAACTTCGAAGGGTGATGGCAGAGGTCCCGCACCCATTAGGGAAATCTTTTCCCCCAGCACCAATAAAGTCAAATCAGCCAGCTGGAAACGATCCGACAGATCTGCGGCCTTTGCCAACAAGAAAAGCAAAGTTTCGCGAAAACATTCCCCCAATTGGTTAAAAATCAATTGTGTGTCGGAAAAGGTGGACGAAACCTATAGCAACAAAACTATGGATTCGGCTTGCCGTCCCGGGACCTTATACTCAGATGTTGTCTTTGGGGCTGGGGGTACAGCGAATTTAGTTAATATTCGAACCGCTGCTAGTGAGGGACCAAGTGCCCAACAAAAACTTACCGAGGCTCTGCTGAAATGTTCACTGGCTACCAAGGGAAATCCAAATGATTCCACTCGTATTGATCATGAAATGGACAATCAAAATACAATTTTTCAAACTCTCTTCAATTTTGAGGGCAACCCAATGGGCAATCAGGATTCTCCAATCCAAACCCTTGAAATTCCGTCTGAACCAAATTTCATAACCAAAGAAGTGGAAGAAGAAGTCTGCATCTGTGAATCCACACCCAACAGTTGCAGTTCCGCCTTTGAGAAGTCTCTCAACACCACCCCCTATGACGAAGCCGATGTTGTGGTTTTGGAAGAACATAAAGGGAATGATCACTGCTCCCATTCCCCCATTTCTTATGGCAACTATTTGGAGCAGCAACAACAACAATTTCATGAATCCACCACTTCAAACATTGTTAACCGCCAGCCAAGGAAATTCATCATCAACATACCCCAATGGAATTTCACTGAACCCGATTTCAGTCCCCTGGGTTTTCCGAAATTTTTGTGTCATTTCGACGATGAGACCTATTTGCAAGCTGAAAATTTGGCAATGTTGAGTTTTAATTTGGCCATGGGAAATCGCACGGCTCCGGGTGCATTCAAGCTATAAAGGTTCGTTAATGGATTCCATAAAATGTTTGAATATCATTATATGTTTTTAATTGAGGCAGGAGATATTGGTAAGGGGAAATGGGAAAAGATTTATTTGAGGAGAGAATATTTGAAACAAATGACAATTTCTCATTAGAGGAATGTAAAATGTCTTATTCTGTTCACCCATGACCAAGGAAGGTCCAATAAAACAGCGTCTAAAAATGTGAAATGTTTTCTATCAAGACAAGATATGTGGGGGAGGGAGAGAGCGAGAGTAAAATTACAACTTCCGAATAATGAGCATTTGGTGAGAATATTTTTCCCAAGGTCCAATGAACGTCGATTTTTTAAAATAATGTTTTTCCAAAGGACCAACAAATGTGGATTTTTTAAAGAATATTTTTTCCCAAGGATCAACAAACGTGGATTTTGTAAAGAACGTTTTTCCAAAGGACTAACAGACGTGAACTTTTTAAAAAAATGTTTTCCTCAAGGACCAACAAACGTGGATATTTTAAGGAATATTTTCCCAAGGACCAACAGAAGTGAATTTTTTAAAGAAAATTTTTTCTCAAGGACTAACAAACGTGGATTTTTTAAAGAATATTTAACCACGGATCAACAAACGTGGATTTTTTAAGGATATTTTTCCAAGGATAAACAAACGTGGATTTTGTAAAGAACGTTTTTCCCAAGGACCAACAAACGTGGAATTTTTAAAGAATATTTTTCCAAAGGACCAAAAAAACGGGGATGTTTAAAGAATATTTTTCCCAAAGATCAATAAATGTGAATTTTTTAAAGGATATTTTCGAAAGAATCAGCAGACGGGGATTTTTTAAGAATATTTCTCTCAAGGATCAACAAACGTGGATTTTTCAAGGATTTTTCCTAAGGTCCAATGAACGTCGATTTTTCAAAATAATGTTTTTCCAAGGGACCAACAAATGTGGATCTTTTTAAATAATATTTTCCCAAGGATCAATAAACGTGAATTTTTTAAAGGATATTTTCCCAAGAATCAACAAACGGGGATTTTTTTAAAGATTATTTTTCTCAAGGATCAACAAACGTGGATTTTTCAAGGATTTTTCCCTAAGGACCGATGGACGTCTATTTTTCAAAATAACGTTTTCCAAGGGACCAACAAATGTGGATATTATAAAGAATATTTTTTCCCATTTTTTTAAATGTGATTTTTTTAAAATAAAATTTTTCCCAAGGATCAATAAACGTGAATATTTCAAAGAATATTTTCCCAAGAATCAACAAACGGGGATTTTTTAAAGAATATTTTTCTCAAGGATCAACAAACGTGGATTTTTTCCTAAGGACCAATGGACGTCTATTTTTCAAAATAATGTTTTTCCAAGGCACCAACAAATGTGGATTTTTTAAGGATATTTTTTCCTAAGGACCAGGAAACGTGAATTTTTCAAAAGGATATTTTTCCTAAGGACGGGGAAACGTGGATGTTTCAAAAGAATATTTTTCCCAAGAATCGACAAACGGGTATTTTCAAAAGATTATTTTTCCAAATTGCTCACAAAAGCCGAAATTAGTTCCAGATTCTCTTTAAATTTCATGCATTTCGATATTTTTTACTAACGCAAGTGTCTCAATTTTTGAATACCTATATATCTAAAAACTTACGAAACAAGTCTTCTATTCTTTTCAAACATCAACATCAACCAGCGATCTGATGTGAATATGGAATTTATCGGTCTACTCCTTCTCGAACCTCTCCAGTATAGGTTAAAATTTTGATTTATTACTACGAAATAAACAATATTAGACCTCTCTCTCACCTCCAAAAATTATTCAAGGTTTGAAAAATTCGAACGCAACTCCAAATATATTTAAATAAACCGACAGAGGGTGTTCATCAGTCACCAAGACCGACTGATACTTTTTAACCAGGTTTGAAACTTTAAGGAGATGGCAAATAATACAATTTTATTTAATAATAGAAAAAAACTCAAAATACCTCATCGTCCCTGTTCTATAAAAAAAGAAAACAAAAACACTGTGCTTCATACTTTTGCACCCCACTGTAATATGTTTTAAATTCCTTTCCCCAACCTTTTTATTATGGTTTAAAACAAAAACCTTATTTTGTATACATTTCCCATTGCGTCAAACCAATAACAAAATAAACTGTACTCTTTATAAACAATGCGACTCTTAAACCAGTTTTAAATCTCTTGTATCACTTACTCTCTCCATGTGATTTTCCTGCGTTATCATCACCCCCATTAAATGAGAGAGATATAGAGAGAAAGTTGAGTAACTCTCTTTTCCAGTATCCACAATTTGTGGCACAAAGCAAACACTGCATGTGGAATTTGCATTGAGTGAGAGGGAGAGAGAACTGGAATCCAATACCCAACAACAGCAAGAAATAAACAAAGCCAAGTAATGAGCATGAAATGGTACTCAAACACAATACACTCTGGCTCTCCTTTAAACCCCCACATAAATAAACTCCACAAACTCGCACACACACCCAATGAGCAGCCCATCCATCCAGCCAGCCAGCAAGCCAGAATAATGTGTGGCGCAAACAATGAGTGCTAGTCCATAAAGTGAGTGCTTGCGAACAAGTTGAGTCGTACGGAACGTCAGTTAATCTTTTTAACGGAAGAACGAAAGCGGGTTGAATTTCAAAACAAGAAAGAAGAAGAATAAGAAAAAAAAAAAAACATACAGCCATCATCATAAAACACACACACGCACGGGGCGCATACCCACACAAGAAACAGAAGAAAACAAAAACACGAAACGAAAAGGAGAATACAGTATTTTTTCTGGCTGTCTGTCTGTCTGTCGGTCGGTCTGCCTGTTTGGTTTTCAAAAGTATTTTGTATGTGTACTCGAATAACTAGCAACAACAACAACAGCAGCAGCAACATCATCTTCATCATCATCCTCACTACGACGTTGTGTTTGTTGTAGATAAATGTGTTGGGAAGAATTACAAGTGAGAGGGTAAAGACGACGAACGTCTCGTTTCACAAAATAAAAACCAAGAAAAAAAATTGTGGAGTTTTTGGAGAATTAAATAAAAAAGTGTTTCAATATTATTTAAAATTTGAAGTGTCGCAAAAAATTTAAAATTGCAAAAAGCTGATAGTAAAGAATTTAAAAATTTACATAAAATTCTGAAAAAATATTAGAAAATTGCAAAATTCATTGCCCCCACTCAAAAATATAGTTGCTTGTGATTGTATGTGTGGGCTTGTGTCAATGTAAACATCAAGTGCAAAATATAGAGAAAGAAAAAACAAAAGCAAATATAAAAAAGCCAAACCACGCCGCCGCTGTTGTTTAATGTTTTCCTAAAATCCACCGATAATTAGTTAAAAAAAATCAGAAAAAAGAAGAAGCAGCACCAGAGAAGCCGCACTTTATTTGGCAGCATTTTTGTTATTTCCCTACGTTTCCTCTATTGAAACTCGCCGCATTCGTGTTTGTCGCGACCGGTCGTTTCATGTCCGCGTTACATTGCCTTTCGTAATCCAGTAACCAACAAAAACAAAAACTCCAACAACAACTACAGATTTTTCTTATTTGACGCGTTGTGTGTGTTCGTTGCCGCAACTAGAAACCAACAACTACAACAACAAAACAAGAAAAAAAAACAAGAAAAAATATTCTATTTCCCCCACGAAATATCCGATCCCCCAATAAAATCGAAATAAAAGAAGTTTGAAGAAGCAATAAAAGAAGTAGAGGAAGAAGAAAAAATAATAAATAAATAAATAAGAAATACATAAGCCATCCGTCAATCAAGTGGAGTTTTATGCTAAATTACAAAAAAAAAAAAAAGAGAGAAGAGAGTGCAAGAGAGTTGCCAATGTTAAGAGCAAAAGCAGAGTAAACGAAATTACAGTGTTTTCTTGGTGCCATTTTAATACTTTTTTGGTGTAAATTTTGTCCAAATCAAATACAAAAATTCAAGTGATTTCAAAATTGTGAAAAAAAAAATATTTAAATTCTTTGTTCTAAATAAAATCTTAAAAAAATATTGGGTGAAATTTGTGATTTTTTCGCGTGTAGTTTTTGTCGTTTTCTTTTTGCAAAGAGCGCGCCAGTATTTAGCCGACCAAGAGAGTGACAAATCTCCCGCATCTCCCCCGTAACACTCAATTGTCATTGCATACCTATGCCATATGTGAAAATAATAACAGCAGCATAAAGGTGAATGAGTGTAAATTGTTTAAATAATTCAATAAATAAAATAGACAATACACAAAAAGACAGCAAGACTAGACAGAACATTTTTTCTACAAAAAAGGAAGGCTTATTACACTCGAGGAAATTGTTGTGTTATTCACATTAGCTTAACTCTAGTTTAGTAAAAACTCATCGATTTTTGTTGAACTTCCGAACCATGACCACTTACTCCATCATTTGACCACTTGTTGGATATTTACTTTCAAACGATACATATATTGTCTACATCGGGTAAGTGGATCCGGGTCTTGAACCCGGACCCAGGGTAAAAATACCTACGTCTGGAAAAAAAATTCGAAAAAAATCTAAGAGTTTTTACTAAACTAGAGTTGTTCCTTCAGATTATTTTGCAATTCTAAATTGAATTGTTAACGGTATTGACTACACTTGGTCCTTCGAGAGCGATGTGATGCCAGAAACAACTAAATATGAAATACGTTTTGTGAAATTGTATTTGGCCAACTACGAGCAGGAAATGCCCAATTGTGTTCCATTCAGTTCACAAATGCCGGTCAATCTGTAAAATTATAATAGGTTCAAGATAAGGACTTAAAGTGACTCACTGGCTCTACAGAAGTGTAATTAGACTTATTATACCCTACACCACAAGGTGGTCAGGGTATTATGTATTTGTGCATTTGTTTGTAACAGGCAAAATGAAACGAGATAGACCCATAGTTTCTTTTGATGATCTGCATAGAATCACATTCTTAGTCGATTTATGCATGTCCGTCCCTCCGTCTGTCTGTCTATGTATTTTTTCATTCAGATGAAATTTTGCATAAAAAATTTGTTTGACCCAAGGACGAACCCTATTGAAATTGGAGATAATCGGTCAGAAATTATATCTAGCTCCCATATATATCTTCGTCCGATTTGCTTTATATTGTGCACCAAGCGTGTAATATCAGTCCGAATAGTATGAAATTTTGCAAATACAACCAAATTAGGCTAGAAAATAAGTATGCCAAATTTGATCGAAATCGTTTTAGATATAGCTATAGCTCCCCAATATATTGTTCATCTGATTTGTTATTTTTGTCCTCCGCAGCCGTAATATGCACTCTGTAACAACAATATTTGGGCAAATATATCAAATACAGCTCGGAAATACCTTTGCTAAATTTTATCCAGATCGGTTCAGATTTGGATATAGATCCCATGTATAACTTCGTCCGATTTACCTTTTATTGTGCATCAAACGTCTAATATTTGTCCAAATGGAATGGAATTCGGTACTTACGACCGAATTGAGTCTAGAAGCTAGACTGTCAAATTTGGTGAAGATCGATTCAAATATAGCTATAGCTCCCATATATACTGTTCATCCGATTTGTTATATTTGTTACCCGCAGCCGTAATATGCTCTTCGTAGGAAATATATCAAATACAGCTCAGAAATATCTTTGCCAAATTTTATCGAGAGCAGTTCCGATTTGTATATAGCTCCCGATTTCAAATTAATTGTGCACCAAATAGGCAATACAAGTCCGAATTTAAAAGATATAAATGCTTCGGCATATTTAGTCCGTTGAACTTTAAATTATAATTATAATCATAGCGTGTATGATTGAATTCTCTGATACAGACTTTTAATTTTTATGCGGAACTCTACTAAATTAGCAAAGTGGTGTAGGGTATCATAAAGTCTGCGCGTCCGACTTTAAGACTTTCGTAACTGGTTTAGAAAAATGCTCCTATAGTCTGGTGGTCAGCAATATATATAAAGTGAACTTAACTCTTGTTTAATAAAATCTTTCCGATTTTTATACCCTCCACCACACGTTGTATGGAAGGTATATAAAATTTGTTTTTCCGTGTGCAACGAAATATTCGTCGATTGTCCCAAAAAGTATATTGCTGATCAGAATAAAATTATAAGGTGATTTAGCGATGTTCGTCTGGTATTGAAAATGAGATATATAGGCCAAAGTTTTGGTATATCCGCCATATAACAATACGTCTCGATATTGGGTATTCGGATGATTTTCGCCATTTGTTTTGGTCTAAAAATTGGTCTTTGTAAGTCGTAATGGGTTCTAGCATCGGCGGTGAAACATTGTATGTAAAGGTCCATGTTTTTGTATAGCCCCCATACCTCTCGATATTCGGTATTTCATGACTTTTACTGCATTTTCCACGGATTTGTCCAAGGGTAGGTGTAGGGTTTTAAAATTCGAACTTTTGTTAACGTTTTTTTACACCCTTAGCAATATGACTGGAGATGGGGATGGGAGATGGGATGGGTGCATATGGGAAATAACGTTTTTAGACCCTAGGTGTCTTTGGACCAAATCTGTTTCAGGACATTTGGAGTCGATCTAGCGATGTTCGTCCGTCCGTCTGTATGTCGATGGGAGTATCGGATTTGGTTCAAACTTGGTACACCGTAATATTTTTGTCAAACTTAGATCGATTTCGGAGATGGGCTATATCGGTGCACTGCTACTGGTACCTCCCCCACCCATTAATCCCATCTTTACATCGGATCATGCATTGGTACAAATACTGGATTTCAGGAGTCGATCTAGGTAGGTCCGTCAGTATGTCCGTCCGTCTGCCTGGCAGGTGCGCGCGATAACTCTTTAAGGGAGTATCCGATTTGGTTCAAACTTAATACATCGTAATGCAAGGTGGCTCAAAAGTAATCCTCCTATAAGAAAATGATATAAATTTTACGATTGGTCCCTATTGCCTTTGTTACAAACAAAAAACATCGGAAGTTGACTTTTGCGCCACCATTCCGATGTTTTTTGACTGTCTTCTTATGGCCTTCAAAACGGCTAATGAAACCGTCACATCGCTGACCGAATGTTGCTCTGCTGGATTTTGGCCCATTCCCGGCGAAGCGCTTGCTTGAGGTGATCGACACTTTGATATTTTTTATTGTCATCTTTGCTTTCCAAAATACTCAAGACACAATAGTCCAACGGATTGGTATCCGGAGATTTTGGTGGCCATTGTGCGCTGGAAACTAGTCGAGGAACCTCATTTTGTAACCATTCTTGGGTGTGCTCACTGCAATGGTGCTAAGTCCTGTTGGAATGTGCTGTCGAAATGTTTTTTGTATTAAAGCCAAGGCTTTAATACACCCTCCAGAATATTTTCGCGATAATATTCGGCATTTATTTTGATACCACGGTCGATTAATACGAGCGGAGAGCGACCATCGGCTGTTATAGCGGCCCACCATGGCCGGCGCTTGACTTCTGGTGGCCAACCGACACACCTTTTCAGCTGACCTCTTTGGCAAGTAAACACGATCATTTTGTTTGTTTACAAACTGCGGGTAACGAATGTTTTCTCATCGGAGAAAACTAATACCAGCAACTCTTTAGCTCTTTTAGGTCTATTTTCTTTGCGTTGGGGTGTACGTTCTTGAACCATTTGGAATTTCAATGGCTTTACCCCGAGCTCATTTTTCAATATTTGCCAAATGAAATATTGCGATATGTTCAGCTCACGAACCATTTTTTGGCCACTGCGACGGGGGATTCGATCAAATCGCTTCTTTACTTTTCGAATAATTTCTGCTGATGTTGGGCAACGCTACCAGTCTCACTGTAACGAGGGATGCTACGAGACACAAAATATTTACTCACATTTAAATGCTGGAGTGCTCTAACGATAGCCACTTGTGGTTTTCCAGCCAAATATAAAGAAATCACACTATCGCGCTTGAATTTCATCACAAATAACTTTTTCTGGAAAATTCTCATCAAAATGCTTTTCTACGCTTAAAAACAATATAATGAGCTATCGCTGGAATAATTTCAACAGCTGTCGGACGAGTGGCTTTGGAATGACAGCATTCTCATTACCAACCATTACTTAGGCTTTGAATTTTATGTTGATCATGGATAGATATACTTATTGGGGTCTATAATGAATATTTAGAGGTGCTGAAAACGGAGTGACAAAGTTAATATACCCTCCTTTTTAAGGTGGAGGGTTTAAAAAATTGATATAACGGAATTCAGAAGAGACACAGTAACTACAATCCTCCATCGTGGATTGGAACACTTTGTAGGGGAGGTATCCCAACTTCTCCGTTGATGTTATGTTAGTAAAAATATTGAGATGCTGTGAAATATAAGGAGAACCGAAAGCTTTTTTATGATTTTATAATAATTTTGGTTATTCAAAACATTAAACCTTTGTGGGGGAGGTACCAGAAGGAATGGTCCGATATCTACCATCTTTATAAGAGATCTTATGTTGATGAAAATATTGATATCTAGCATGTCTGAATGGAATTTGATGTTAACGAAATGATATAGTTAATATACCCTCCTTTTCAAGGTGGAGGGTTTTAAACGGAACTTTATAACGGATCTCAGTAGAGACACAGTAACTGCAATCTTCCATACGATATTTACATTCCTCAAACCGGTCATTATGTGAATGCGTCATTTGGAATTTGTATGCCAAGACTTAAATATTTTAACTGACTGTCCATTTTTAGGTTCGCTTCAATGTTATTGACTTCCCTACATAATTCCAACATCGTTATTAATAACTTTTATGGCGCACTTAAACGTGACATTGCTTAATTTAGTCTCAAATATTTTAAAGAACAATTGTTCGTCATATTGTCCCTCCCTACCAAAAAAAAATATATATTCGCAATTAATTCCCATATTTGTTTATACCATTATTATTTTCATAATGGTTTTGTAATATGAATTCGTGGGCACTCCAAAAACAGTTATAAATGCTAGTAATTCTTAGTCACTACTAGGGTGTACTTAATTTGGATTTGTTGGTGTAAGGTCAAATGATTGAGGTGTGAGCTATTATTAATTTTTATACCCTCCACCTTGAAACGGAGGGTATATTAATTTTATCATTCCGTTTGTAACATCCCTAAATAATCGTCGTAGACCCCATAAAGTATATATATATATATATATTCATGATCAGCATAAAATTCTAAGTCGATTTAACGATGTCCGTCTGTCTGTCTGTTGAAATCACGATACAGCCCACATTATTTGACGTAGGGCGCCAAAATTTAGCAGAGCAATTTTTGTTGGGGGTAGGATGATTGGTATTGAAAATGAGATATATCGGTCCACGTTCTGGTATAGTCCCCATATAACGGTACCTCCCGATATTGGGTATTTTGATGATTTATGCCACATTTTTTCATGGATTTGTCTGAAAATTGGTATTTGTAGGTCATAACGAGTCCCTGTGCGTGTGGCAAAACATTGCATGTATAGATCCACGTTTGGGTATAGCCCCCATATAAAGGTACCTCCCGATATTCGGTATTTTGATTATTTTTGCCACATTTTTTTACGGATTTGCCTAAAAATTGGTATTTGTTGGTCATAATGGGTTCCAGCTTCAGTGGCGAAACATTGTATGTATAGGTCCACGTTTTCGTATAGCCCCCCTATAACGGTACCTCCCGATATTCGGTATTTTGATGATTTTTGCCACATTTTTCAACGGATCTTTCTAAAAATTGGTATTTGTAGAACATAATGGGTCCTAGCTCCGGTGGCAGAACATTGTATATCTATGTCCACGTTCTCGTATAGCCGCCATATAACGATACTTCCCAATATTCGGCATTTTGATGATTTTTTGCCACATTTTTCCACGGATCTTTCTAAAAATTGGTATTTGTAAAACATAATGGGTTCTAGCTGTGGTGCGGAAGCATTGTATGTATAGGTCTACATTTTCGTATAGCCATATAACGGTACCTCCCGATATTCGGTATTTTGACGATTTTTGCCACATTTTTCAACGGATTTGTCTGAAAATTCGTATCTGTTGGTCATAATGGGTTCTAGCTCCAGTGCCGAAACATTGCCCACGATTTGGTATGGCCCCCATATAACGATACCTCCCAATAATCGGAATTTTGATGGTTTTTGCCACACTTCATCGTGGATTTGTCTTAAAATTGGCATTTGTGGGTCCTAATGGGTTCTAACTCCTTTGTATAGGTACACGTTTTTGTATAACTCCATATAGACGTATTTCTCGATATTCGGTATTTTGATGATATTTGCCACATTTTCCCAAGAATATATCTAACAAGTAAGCAAAGGCTACAGTCGAGCGGGGCCGACCGTTGAATACCCTACAATAATATAATAAATATAATAAAAGACACAGTTTATATAGGCGAGATACTCGAAAGAATTCCACCAGATATTGTGACAAATAATAAAAGAAAACCATCAGGTTTCGTCCTCTAATTTTCGAATAATAGCAACTTAAACTAATTTGCTCATTTCTAATTTATTGGTAGATGTTGCACTTAAATGGTCTTCCTAGATCTGGAACCAATATTTTCCAAAAACCTCTCAGAAGTGGCAAAAGATTAACATTTGTTATTGGTTTTTGACTGAAACGCATCTATATGAGATACAGACATATGACTATATTCTTCAACAAAATCAGCGTTAACGAAATAGTCAGAAGTGCGTCATTCCTGTATTTGGGAATTCTCCAAAAAGTCACTGGAATGGACATTTTCGTATTTTGTCTACAAAAGTTGGCAAACTCCTTCACATATTGAATATTTTTGGATGGCCATCCAAAACTGCTTGGCTTTTGCAATGTCCGGTAACCCCATTCAAATGTGCGTGAGGACCGGGCGATAATTACGACCTGCTGACAATTTTGCAGTTTTTTGGTCCATTTCAACCCCTAAATATAGGGCGATCATCTCCAAAAAGAGTAGGCTTCTATTCTGACCCTCATCTTATCCCCATGCAAAATTTCGTAAGGATCGGGCCATAAATGCGATCTGTATATGATATCCTGATATCCTAACTACTTAGTTTTGTTAGCTGTAGAAATATTACCAAATGTTTAATTCAAAATGAAAATATGCCAAAAATATGACAAAATTGAAAAAATATGAGAAAATATTACAAAATCAATATTTTCATCTTTAGAGAGATATTTTTAAGTAATTTTTAGAAGTTTTTTCTTTCCTGCCAAGAGGCCATTCTGAATTAATGAGAACTGTCGAAATCAGTTCAGCCGTTCTCGACATATATGAGATATTTGAAGCATATCTTCTTTGATAGACATATATATCGCACATATTTTGCTATATATCCGATTTGTTTGATCTTAACATCAATGTGAAGATCAGAAGTAACCTTGTCATGGCTTTGGATTTCGCCGGGATTTAAAGGATTCGCGGTTTAATGAAAAATTTTGAATTTTTTCAACAAAAAAGATATGGTCTATTTTACCCGCTAAATATTATCCGATGACCACCCAAAGTGGTAGACTTCTTCCCCGCCCTAAACTCTAGCTACATGCGAAATTCCGCGTCGATTGGTCTATAATTGCGACCTGTATAGCTACTGCAAAATCAGACATTTTTTCAGTATTTGGTCCATTTCAACACCTAAACATATGGCGATCATATCCAAAAGAAATAGGCTTCTATTCTGACCCTTACCCCACCTTCGTGCAAAATTTCGTTAGGATCGGGCCATAATTGCGACCTGTAGAGTGATTACAAATTAACATGGACAGACGGACGGACGGACATACATAGCTAGATCGACTCAGCTCGGCGAGCTAGGAAGATCCATATATACTTTCCTATATGGGAAACCAATATTTCGAGGTGTTACATAAATTCTGGCCCAATCAAACTTATAATACCCACAACACATAGTGTTGTAGGGTATAAAAATTAGTAGGTGGAGTTAAAAGTTTTTCCCGGCTGAACTTAATGTTTTTTTTATTTGTTTTTTTTTTTTTGTTTTTTTTACATTTTAATTTAATTTAGCCGTTTTGAGTTAGTAGTTGAAGAGGAAATTGAAATAAACCTTTTAAAAATAAGTGGAATCGGATTTTATTTCGTGTTTTCTGTGCTTCATCGATATTCAAAATGTTGACCTTTTTGTGGGCGAGGTACCAGAAGGAGTGGGCCGATATTGTCCAACTTAACACCAGACCTTGGGTTAATATAAATATTGGGATGTGTGAAATTTGAAGACAACCGAACTCTTACATCACATCTTATAAGAGTTGTAATTATCCAAAATTATACTATATTGTCTATTTTCACACCTGACCTGATTCTTGGGCTTTTTGTGGGGTAGGTATAGGAAGGAGTGGTCCGATATTGTTCATCTCCGAAGTCCATCTAAGTGTGATAATAACATTACGATGTATCAAGTTTAGATACTCCCTTCGAGAGTTATTGTGCGCACCAGCTAGACAGACGGGCAAACGGACGGACATCGCTAAATCGACTTCAAATGTCCTGAAACGGATTTGGTCAAAAGAGACCTACGATCTAAAATCGTTATTTCGATGAGGCACGTTTTGGCGGTATATAACCTCTGTAGCCATATGGCTGAGATTATAAAAATTCGGGAGCTAAAAGTATCCATTCAAAGAAAATCCACTTGAATAGCATTTGTGCAAACCTTAATTAGCAAAGACACAAACCAATGTGATTTTTTTCTCCGGTTCACAAAGGGTTAATAAAGAGAGAGAGAGAGAGACTCCTCGAGACCTTTCATTTGTGTCCAGCCTCGACACCACTCCATTCTTAGTTTCTGTTCTGTGGACCCTTTTTTCTGCAATTTCCCTAAAAATGAGCGACAATTCTTCAGAAAATCCAAAAAAAAAAACCTAAGTCTGAAATTCTTTTTGACTATAAGGTCCATATATTCGAAAAAAATTGTGCACAGCCTTAACCCCGCTTCATTTTTAAAAATTTTATTCTGGATTTAAATGTAGAATTTAGGGTTTCAAATATTTTCAACGCGAATTTTAATTATGTTTTTATTTAGCGATTTCATTGTACAGGGTTGCCCATATTCGACGGACCCATCTGGCAACGGCATAACTTTTGACAGAGATGTTACATCGCTTAATGACATACCGCATTTGAAGCGTCAGTCCAAGCAGATTTTTACCATGAACCAATACACGGTACGTGAGCGCTCTGAAATGGTTGAAATTTATAAGAAGTCAATTGTGAAAACTCAACGTGCTTTTAAAACATTAAAAAAAGTGAGAAGTGCGCCTTCTAAGAACACCATTAAGCGTTTATACGAAAAATTTTCGACTGGTAAGGCTCTTTCTAATCCGAAGAGGCAATTTAAAAGTCGACCAAGGCGATCGGCCGAGAATATCGCTGCCGTACGAGCCAGTGTTGAAAGGTCCCCAAGAACATCCCAAAAACGCCGTTCTCAGCAGTTGGGCATGGCTCGGTCCACTTTACAACGGATTATTCGCATTGTTTTGCATTTGTTCCCGTACAAAATTCAATTGATGCAAAGAATGTTGCCTGCGGACAAGCCTCGTCGATTGGAATGGGCCCAAAGGTCCGTCGAATATGGGCAACCCTGTAAATTTGAAATTTGTACGGAAAGTTTAGAAATTTGATCAAAACTAATATATAACTTAATTGACCTTTAATTTTTCTCTGGTTTACTACTCCCTTTCTCTCTCTCTCTATTTCTCTTTCTCTCTCTCTTTATTAACCCTTTGTGAACCGGAGAAAAAATCGTCTTGGTTTGTGTCTTTGCTAATTAAATTTATATTTATCTTGACAGACATGGAATTTTGTTTCATCATCCCCGGTAGTTTAAACTTCAATATTTCATCTCCCAAACATTCATCCTAACCATTAATTATCCGATCAAAAAGACATTGTGTCTCTGAGTGGCAAAAATTTTTAAAAATTGCCTACCTTGATGCCAAGTCAACACGTAATTTGAATTTTTTCTACTCGTACATATTTTATACCGGATGAATATATAATTTCATAAATTACATCATGTGCCGACATAAATGGCATTTAAATACTTAAAACTTTTCCAAAACGAGAGAAAAAAACAAATTGCACAAACAACAAATAAAACATATATTTTGCGAGTGTAACAAGTACTGGATTAGAATAACAAAAACGAACTCAGTAAATTTGACTTAATATTCCACACGACGACAAAGAAAGACGTTTCTCCGGCATCAAAATGTGTAAAACTTATTGAAATTTCCAAAAAAGTTGGCTGACAAACTTTGCTAATATTTTGAGACAAAGCAATAAAAGAAAATTAATATGCCATTTAATCCAGTAAATCTATTCTGCCATAAGGAAATTCTAATAATTTTTTTTTTCGTTTTTTTATTTCAGGAAAAATAAAAATAAAAATAAAAAAATTCAAAAAATAAAAAAAAATCAGGAGATTTTGTTAAATTTTCCAAAGCGCTAAATCGTCAACTGCAAATTATAACAATGTTGCCATCGAGTTCCACTTCCAAAACTATGTCAACGATGATGATGATGTCCACCCATTGTCGTCGTCAACAGCAACAATACCACCAACAACAACAACACCAGGAAAATGATCTACACCACCGTTGCCGTCGTCGTCGTCGCCCCATGGCCACTTTTTATGGGCCAAATCGATGGCTTTGGACTGCTGTACTATTCGGATTATTAATAGTCACTGTCAGTGCTAAAGATGAGGTGAGTTGAATTCAAAAGTTTTGTTTAAAATTCGCATGTACAAATTCCAAGTTGAAGAAATATTACCACAAAAAAACAAAACAGTTAATGTTATAATATTAGAATCTCCACAACAGGATGAGATAAAAACAAGTTAAAAACCAGTATTTTCGGCCGGCCCGAAATTTGAATACCCTCCACTATTTTGAACGAATTTGGAAATTTTCAAAAAATAAAGTCCGTTAAAAATTCTGTTAAAAACTTAAAAATACGACGTGGACGTGTAAGCCATTACCATATTCAAATTCGGAACTTAAAATAAACGGTGATGTACTGTTATTTCGGAGCTATACGAAGACCTGAACATACATAGACCATTTTCTGTCACAGGCTGTAGCACATCTCAAACAATTTCGATGAGTATTGTACATAAAATCGTCAAAGTACCGAATATAGGGAGGTACACATATATGGGGCCAATACGAAGACCTGAACCTTCATAGACAATTTTCTGTCACAGGCTGCCATTACGAACTCTATATACGTAATTTAAAACCACTCCAGAGAATTATGACGTCAAAGTCGTCACAATACCGAATATAAGGAGGTAACGTCATATGGGGGCAATACGAAGACGTGGACCTGCATACAAAATTTTCTATAATAGGCGGTGGTATCCATAACGAACTTCAAATACCAAATTTGAAAGAATTCCGGTGATTAATGTCGCTAAAATCATCAAAATACCGAATATAGGGAGGTAGCGTTATATGGGGGCTATACAAAGACCTGGACCTGCATAAAGAATTTTCTCTCACAGGCTGTAGCATCCACTACGAACTTCAAATATCAAATTTGAAAGAATTCCATTGAATAATGTCGCCAAAATCATCAAAATACCGAATATTGGGAGGTTGCAGCATTCAGTACGAACTTCAAATATCAAATTTGAAAGAATTCCATTGAATAATGTCGCCAAAATCATCAAAATACCGAATATCCGGGGGTACCGTTCTATGGGGGCTATACGAAGACGTGGACCTGCATAGAATATTTTCTGTCTTAGGCTGTAGTATCCATAACGAACTTCAAATACCAAATTTGAGAGACTTCCGTATAATAATGTCGCCAAAATCATCAAAATACCGAATATTCGGAGGACCGTTATATGGGGGCTATATGAAGACGTGGACCTGCATAGAAAGTTTTCTGTCTTAGGCGGTGGTATCCACTTCGAACTTTAAATACCAAATTTGAAAGAATTTCGGTGAATAATGTCGCCAAAATCATCAAAATACCGAATATCGGGAGGTACCGTTCTATGGGGGCTATATGAAGACGTGGACCTGCACAGACAATCCCCTGTCTTAGGCTGTAGCATCCATTTTGTACTTCAAATATCAAATTTGAAAGAATTCCGGTGAATAGTGTCGCCAAAATCATTAAAATACCGAATATCCGGAAGACCGTTATATGGGGGTTATATGAAAACGTGAACCTACATGGCCCATTAACGAACTTAACCTGCCTACTGGCAAAATAAACATGTGTGCAAAATTTTACCCTTCTCTCTTGATTCGTTCGAAAGATAGCGTGATTACAACAAACAGACAGACGGACACAGCTAAATCGAGGTCGAATTTTACGCTGATCAAGAATATATATATATATATATATATATATATATATATATATATATATATATATATATATATATATATATATATATATATATATATATATATATATATATATATATGTATATATATACTTTGTTCGGTCTGAAGGGGGGAGGTGAGGTATCAGAAGGAGTGGACTGATGTATTCCCTCTTACTGCCAGATCTTGGGTTCGTAAAATTAGTAGGATGTGTTAAATTTCAAGACAATCGGACACTTATATCAATCATATTTTTAAAAAAAAAGTTATAGTTATTCAAAATTTTGACCCTTTGTGGTAGGTGCACTTGATGGAATGGACCGATATTGTCCATTTTCACACCTGACCTAGCGCTGAAGCAAATATTAGGATATGCAAAGTTGGAACAAAATCGGATTATCCTTTCTCTTTCTGTGCAGAAAATATTTTTTTTTTTGCAAATTTCGACCTTTTGTGGGGGAGGTACCAAAAGGAGTGGACCGATTTTGCCCATCTTAACACCAGACCTTGGATTAATGTAAATATTGGGATGTGTGAAATTTGAAGACAATCGGACGATTACATCACATTTCATGAGAATTGTAATTATTCAAAATTATGACCTTTTGTGGGGGAGGTACCTGAAGGAACGAACCGATTTTGGGCATCTTAACACCAGAATTCGGGTTAATATAAATATTGGGATGTGTGAAATTTGAAGACAATCGGACTCCTACATCACATTTTATGAAAATTGTAATTATTCAAAATTTTGACCCTCTGTGGTAGAGGCACTTGATAGAATGGACCGATATTGTCCATTTTCACACCTAACCTAGCACTGACGCAAATATTGGGATTTGCAAAGTTGGAGCAAAATCCGATTATCCTTTCTCTTTCTGTGCAGAAAATATTTTTTTTTTGCAAATTTCGACCTTTTGTGGGGGAGGTACCAAAAGGAGTGGACCGATTTTGCCCATCTTAACACCAGACCTTGGATTAATGTAAATATTGGGATGTGTGAAATATGAAGACAATCGGACGATTACATCACATTTCATGAGAATTGTAATTATTCAAAATTATGACCCTTTGTGGGGGAGGTCCCAGATGAAGTGGGCCAATATAGTCCATTTTCACACCTAACCTAGCACTGACGCAAATATTGGGATTTGCAAAATTGGAGCAAAATCGGATTATCCTTTCTCTGTCTGTGCAAAAAATATATTTTTTGGAAATTTTCGAACTTTTGTGGGGAAGGTACCAGAAGGAGTGGGCCGGTATTACCCATCTCCGAAGTAGATTTAATTTTGACAAAAATATTACGATGTACCCAATTGGGACCAAATCGGTTACTCCCTTCGAGAGTTATCGTGCGCACCAGCCAGACGGACGGACGGACGGACGGACATCGCTTGATCGACTCCAAATGTTCTGAAACGGATTTGGTCCAAAGAGACCTAGGGTCTAAAACCGTTATTTCGACTAGGCACGTTTTGACCGTATCAAATTGTATATACCCCCGTTAGCCATACGTCGGAGGTTATAAAAATGTTCAAAAAATCCTCGTTAAAAATTTCCCACAATGGCGAAGCCATTAAAGTAAAGCAAATTGGGTAGTTTTGCGTTGTTCTCAAATATCAAATTTTCTCCAAATGAAAATGGAAAGCTTGACAAAAACAACGATGCAATGTGCAAAAAATAATGTATACACGCACAATAAGACAAACAAACTAAGGGGCAAGAAAAAATAGAAGAAGAAGAAGAAGCAGAAGAAAGTGTAGCACATGTTATCAATATCAGTGTCATTTGTTGTATTTGTTGTGCTTAATTTCATTTCAGTTTTTTTTTTTCCTGCACTACAAAGCCAAACAGCAACACTTTGGCAACCCTCCTCCTCCTCCCACAACCACCCACTTTGTGACAATAATGACAACAGCCGATGGGAGAGTAGGCAGACAACAGCAGCTGTAATAACGGTAGCAGCAAAAAAAAAAAAGGAAAAGAAAAAGAAAATTACGCAGAATATTAAAAAATGACAATTTCATTTTCTCTTTTGTGGTTTTTGTTGCTTCGTTTCATCCTTGCCATTCATTCTAAACTTGTCCCCGAATTTAAACACACACAGTTTCTAAATTTGATAATAAAAAGAGCGGGGATTCCAAACTCTCTTTGCGATGGTAACAATGGCTCTCTCTCTCTCCCTCCCTCGCACTCTTCCTTAACTTTCCCTGGTGATACACACGTGTGGATTAACGCCTCGTGTTTGCCACCAGACCGCATATCAATATTCGTTGGGGAAACTTTAAATTGTATTTATTTGGGAGTAAACTTCAGCAGCAGCAGACAAGTTCGATGTGTGGCCATTTAGCTTTGCTGCAACAATAGAGTGGTATAGTGTGCGGTGGGGAGAGAGTCTGAAAGAGAGCCCAACTCCATTCTCTGTGATGGACGACTCCGAACAAAGCAATGGTGTTACTGGAATATAACAAAAGTCATTATGCGCCACTTCTGGCTAGCTATGGCTCTGCTAGCCTCAAATGTAATTGGAATTGGTTTGGTGAGCAAGTATGAGTGTGTGTGTACGTTTGTGAGTTTGGAAGTTAAACGCCTACTCAATGAATTTATTTTGTTGGCCAGCCAAATGGGCTGGCTTGGGCAAACATGCGGCAAACTGCCAGCAAGAAGGTGGCATGCCGGAAATGAAGTATGATGGCGTGGAAAAGTATGGGGGGTCGGGTCTATGGGCACAGAGATCATGGACAGCCAGAGCCTGTATGTGTGTGTGTTACGAACTGTATCTGTGTTTGCCAGCGTGTATTTAACTTGTGGCGGCATTTTATGGCCACAATTTTACGCGCTTTCCGAATTCAATAGAGAAATCATGACAGACACTGCGGCACAGCATGCAAATTACGGACATTTTGTGTGTGTGTGTGTGTGTGTGTGTGAAAACAGAAAGAGACCGCTTTCGGTTTGCAAAATATGCATTGTGTGTTTGTATGGGTGTGTGCGTCTCTGATGTTTGGAGAAACTTTACTGACAATAAACAGTTTAAAGGGATTAAAATAAAATAACTATGAAAACATTAATCGGTAGCTAAACTAATAATGGCAAATGGAGTTCCAAACAGAGGAAGTCAAACGCATTTAGATCAAAAGGTTGCTGACAGATGAGAACCATAAAATGGCAGAGCAAAACCCAAAGATAATTTCAACAGGTTAAAAAGCAGTTGAATACCCTCCAATATTTGGAAATTTTCAAAAAATAAGGTCCCTAAAAAATTCTGTTAAACTTTAAAAAATACCGATTATAGACGTTATATTGGGGTCTATACGACATGGACCTACATAGGCCTTGTTTGTCATAAGCCACTACCATATTGAAATTCGAAACTTGAAATAAATGGTGAATAATGTAGCTAAAATCATCAACATATCGTATGTAAGGAGGTACCGTTATATCGGAGCTGCGCGCAGACCTGGACCATCTTAGACAATTTTCTGTCACAGGCTATAGCATCCATTACGAACGTCCCATACGAAATCTCAAAAAATTTCGGTGGGTATTGTACCTACCGAACCTATACCTATAGGGAGGTACTGATATATGGGGCCTATATGAAGACCTGTACCTGCATAGACAATTTTCTGTCACAGACTGTAGTTTCCATCACGAACTCTAAGTACGTAATTTGAAACAATTCCGGTGAATAATGACGCTAAAATCATCGAAATACCGAATTTTGGGAGGTACCGTTATATGGGGGCTATGCGAAGACGTGGACCTGCACAGACAATTTTCCGTTTTAGGCTGTAGTATCCATTACGAATCTCAAATACCGAATTGGAAACAATTCCGTTAAATAATGACGCTAAAGTCATCAAAATACTGAATTTTGGGAGGTACCGTTATATGGGGGCTATGTGAAGACGTGGACCTGCACAGGCAATTTTTTTTGTCATAGGGTGTAGTATCCATTACGAATCTCAAATACCGAATTTGAAACAATTCCGGTGAATAATGTCGCTAAAATCATCAAAATACCGAATATCGGGAGGAACATATATATGGGGGACCTACATGGCCCATTTACTAACTTAACCTGTCTACTGGAAAAATAAACACGTGAGCAAATTTTTAGCCTTCTATCTTAATTCGTTCGAAAGGTAGCGTGATTACAAAAGACAGACGGACATACAGACAGACAGACGCACAGACAGACAGACAGACATGGATCGACTTAGATCGACTTTGTTGGGTCTGACATGAGTATTTCGAGGAGTTAACAGCGGAATGACAAAGTTAATATACCCTCCATATACCGTATGGTGGAGGCTGTTAAAAAGTTCCAGCGTCGCGAGACTCTCTTTTGTGGGAATAGATGAAATCTTAAAATATTACAATTCGATTTATACCATGGCCTGTATTGAAAATTCTTTCCAAGAATTTACATTTCGAACTTTTCGAGTCTCATAATGATTCCGACGTAGTCAGGGGCTACTTAAGTTTTTAGGAAAATTTGCTTGAAAATCTCATTTCTAATTGTCGTTAGATGACTGAGTACAATTCTTGGACATCTTTCCTTAGACAGCTAAGTCCATAATTCTTGGATCCCTGTAGTATCTTTTTAATCCTTGCATAAATCCTGCATGAGTTCTTATTAAGGTCAATGCATACCCTCGTAGATTGAGTATTTATTATAGTCTCTCTCTACCTACCCACCACCCAAGATCTGACCAACTGTAGGAGCACAACCAAAAACCAGTATAGAAAGTCTTAAAGTCGGGCGGGGCCGACTTTATGATACCCTACACCACTTTGCTAATTTAGTAGAGCTGCGCATAACAATTAAAAGTTTTTATGGGAGAATTCAAGTTCAAAGGACTAAATATGCCGAAGCATTTGTATCTTTTAAATTCGGACTTGTATTGCCCATTTGGTGCATAATTAATTTGAAATCGGATAAAAATATATATGGGAGCTATATACAAATCGGAACCGATCTCGATAAAATTTGGCAAAGATATTTCTGAGCTGTATTTGATATTTTTCCCCAAATATTGGTGTTACAGAGTGCCTAAAGACATAACCTGACCACTTTGTGGTGTAGGTTTTAACAAAGGGACTGTGACGACTTAGGATGGCGGTAAAGTGAATGCCCACGAAGGGTGTCTGAATCTTCCTCCAATTTCCTTATTAAGGTATCTACATTACACATCGTTAAACTTATCACAGACAGTACAAGACGGACAAACAGTGCTCACCAATCGACTAAAATTAACCTTGGACAACCTTCTTTACAGTACTTATGAATCCTGAATGATTAAATCCTGATATTCTTGCCTTTTCTTGTAGATCCTGCTTGAGTACTTATTAAGATCTATCGAAGACGTAGCATTCCCCACTCTTGTAGATCCTTACTTTTATAAGGTTTTTCGAAGCCAAGCTTCGCATGAGCCTGTATAGCAGGCTTGAGTAATTATTAAGGTTTCTTCCTATCATTATAAAGTTTCTTTAAGTCGTACCTTTCCATTCCCTTATTATAACACCTACAGGGTGAGATGAAGCATTCTGCATTTTGGTGGGAATTTTCCAGAGAACAAAGGTTATTCGTGATCGAATTCAAGCGTGATAGTGAGATTTCTTTATATTTGGCTGGGAAACCACAAGAGGCTATCGTTAGAGCACTCCAGCACTTAAATGTGAAGAAGTCTTTTGTGTCTCGTACCATCGCTCGTACCGTGATGTTGGTAGTGTATCCCGACGTCAAGGAAGTGGACGGTTAAATGGTTCGAAAAGCAAAGTATCGACTTGATCGAAATCCGCGTCGCAGTGGCCGAAAATAGTTTGTGAGCTGAACATATCGCAATATTCCATTCGGCAAATTCGACATTCCAAAAAGTGCAAGAACTTACACCGCAACAGAAAGAAAATAGACTCAAAAGAGCTAAAGAGTAGCCTGGCTTGGCCGAAAGTGGTGAACTGCCGAATTTGGTTTTCTCCGATGGGAAAACATTCTTTGTCCAGCAGTTTGTAAACAATCAAAATGCTCGTTCTTTCTTGTCAAAGAGGTCAGCTGAAAATGTGCACCTTCGGTTGGCCACCAGAACTCAAGCGCCGGCTGAGGTGATGGTGTGGGCCGCCATAACAGCCAATGGTCACTCTCCGCTCGTATTTATCGTCAGTGGCATCAGAAAAAAATGCCGAATATTATCTCGAAAATATTATGGAGGGTGTATTAAGGCCTTGGGCAGGCAAACATTTTGGCCTCAGACCTTGGACATTCCAACAGGACTCAGCACCATCGCACTGAGCACGCGCCACCCAAGAATGGTTACAAAATGAGGTTACTCGCCCAATGGCCACCAAAATCTTCGAATACCAATCCGTTGGACTATTGTGTTTGGAGTATTTTGGAAAGCAAGGTTGGCACTAAAATTACCAAAGTGTCGATCACCTCAAGCAAGCGCTTCACCGGGAATGGACCAAAATACCGCAGAGCAACATTCGGGCAGCGTGTGACGGTTTCATTGGCCGTTTAAAGGCCATAATTCGTGCCAAAGGTGACCAATTGGAAAAAATCTAAACTTATTCTAAAATTTGATGCTATTTCCGATATTTTTTGCTTTCATTCAATAAAACTTAAAAAAATGTAAAAATTATGGCCTTGAACTTATTGCAGATTTTTTTTTGTACCCTGTATATCTGCGAACACATTCCAGTATCTCACCCACAATGGGTCACAATTTTCACCACTGTTATTTGTCATAACTTGCGAAACAAGTCAGCGATTCGTTACAACTTGCTATATCTGAATATCTCTCTCACAACCAGAAACCTGAGATGAATACGGAATTTATGATTTCGCATAAAATTCTATGTAAATGTTCGATACCAATATTTTTATTTGTATTAGTTGTTTTGTAGCTCACCCTGTAGGCTGTTCGGTAGGTGGGAGATAGAAACTTAACCGTTCTTCTCAGACTTGGATCCCATCATAATCCGGTTGGTTTCTTATCACCAATTAGTCTTCCTAGGATGAACATAATGGACCAATGGTCTACGAATGAAGTCGCTCCCGCATAGCTGAGTATCCTGTAACTTTGTTTTCATGTGATGTTCCTTCCTCTTCACTCTCGTATCTCAGATCTTGCTCGAAGGACCAATGTTAATGACCACAAGATTGCCATAATTTCTAGGCTATGACTCCGTTATTATTGAGCCGAAATCTTCAAGACTCTTCAACTACGCCCTCGATCACTGTTTCCGCTCAAAGGAATTTTAATTGATGGCTCCATTAAACAAAATTTCTTATATTTTAGAGTCTTTACGTCGCACTTTATCATAGACCTCAAGGGGTTCTGGACCTTCTATTGATAACCGCCACCAAGTATTATGTAGAAAATTAGTAAATCCTCAGAATATCATCAGGTCTTTTAGAGAAGAACATTTGGCCTTTTAGGGAATAACACCAAGACTTTTGGAAAGCCAAAAGGTTTTCTACACAAGACCACCAAGTCTTTACCCCAGTTCTTTGGCAGAAGAATACGGCATCTGTCATCTATCTTCCCTTCCGCCACGCTGTTGATCACTGTCTCGGCAAATCGAGAAGACGAAACTGTTATATTTCTATAAAAATACATTTTTACGAAGTTACTACCTTGACTACAAAAACCAGTTGACCCTTGAGGATGTGTCAGTTTTAGAAAATATATTTCTTTTCGCGGAACTTAAAACCATTTTCAATTAAAAGGTCCTACCCCCCAAACATCGATTCAATTATCTTTTTCCTCATTCCGACTGTAGCACACCACTAATCGCCAATTCTTTCCCACCCCTAAAAACTAATGACCAAGTGTTAGCCATAACGATAGATGCTAACATCCAATATCACCATCATCATCATCATTCGCATCTTCATTAGAATCATTGTTATCCTCATCACCCTCATCATTCGTTTTAATGTTAACGGCGAATGCCTGGGAAAAAAATGTGTTTTTTTTTCATACCCTCCACCATGGTATGGAGGGTATATTAAGCTTGTCATTCCGTTCATAACACCTCTAAATAAACATTTTAGACCCCACAAAGTTTATATTTTCTTGATGAGCATAAAATTCTATGCCGATTTAGCGATGTCCGTCCGTCGGTCCGTCTGTGGAAATCACTTTAGCTTCCGAACAAAATGAAGTAGGTTAATAAAATTTTACTCAAATGCGTATTATGTCTGCAGGACTTTTGGTATTGAAAATGGGCCATGTAGGTCCACGTCTTCGTATAGCCTCCATATAACGATACCTCCCGATATTCGGTATTTTGATGATTGTAGTGACATTATTTACCGGAATTGTTTCAAATTTCCTATTTTAAGTCCATAATAGATACTACAGCATAAAACAGAAAATGGGCCATTTAGGTCCTCGTCTTCGTATAGCCCCCATATAACGTTACCTCCCAATATCCGGCGTTTTGATGATTTTAGCGACATTATTTACCGGAATTGTTTCAAATTTCCTATTTTAAGTCCATAATAGATACTACAGCATAAAACAGTAAATGGGCCATGTAGGTCCTCGTCTTCGTATAGCCCCCATATAACGGTACCTCCCGATATTCGGTATTTTGATGATTTTAGCGACATTATTTACCGGAATTGTTTCAAATTTTCTATTTGAAGTTCGTAATGAATACTACAGCCTAGGACAGAAAATGAGCCATGTAGGTCCTCGTCTTCATATAGCCTCCATATAACGGTACCTCCCGATATTCGGTATTTTGATGATTTTAGCGACATTATTTACCGGAACTATTTCAAATTTTCTATTTGAAGTTCGTAATGAATACTACAGCCTAGGACAGAAAATGAGCCATGTAGGTCCTCGTCTTCATATAGCCCCCATATAACGATACCTCCCGATATTCGGAATTTTGATGATTTTAGCGACATGATTTAACGGAATTGTTTCAATGTTGGTATTTGAAGTTCGTAATGGATACTACGGCATAAAACAGAAAATGGGCCATGTAGGTCCACGTCTTCATATAGCCGTCATATAACTGTACCTCCCGATATTCGGTATTTTGATGATTTTAAAGACATTAATTACCGGAACTATTTCAAATTTTCAATTTGAAGTTCGCAATAGATACTACAGCATAAAACAGAAAATGGGCCATGTAGGACCTCGTCTTCGTATAGCCCCCATATAACGATACCTCCCGATATTCGGTATTTTGATGATTTTAGCGACATGATTTACCGGAATTGTTTCAAATTTGCTATTTAAAGTTCGCAATAGATACTACAGCATAAAACAGAAAATGGGCCATGTCTTCGTATAGCCTCCATATAACGGTACCTTCCGATATTCGCTATTTCGATGATTTAAGCGACATTATTTACAGGAATTGTTTCAAATTTTTTATTTGAAGTTCGTAATGGATACTAGAGCATAAAACAGAAAATAGGCCATGTAGGCCCTTGTCTTCATATAGCCCCCATATAACGGTACCTCCCGATATTCGTTATTTTGATGATTTTAGCGACATTAATTACCGGAATTGTTTCAAATTTGCTATTCGAAGTTCGTAATGGATACTACATCTTAAGACAGAAAATTGTCTCTGCATGTCCACGTCTTCGTATAGCTCCCATATAACGGAACCCCCGATATTCGGTATTTTGATGATTTTAGAGACATTATTTACTGGAACTATTTCAAATTTTCTATTTGAAGTTCGCAATTGATACTACAGCATAAAACAGAAAATGGACCATGTAGGAGTTCGTCTTCGCGTAGCACCCATATATAATATACGGCTATATTCGGTATTTTAAAGATTTTAAGAGAATTTTTAACGGATTTTTTTTATTTTTTTTTGACAATTTTTAAATTTGTACCAAATGGTGGAGGGTATTCAAAGTTCGGCCCGGCCGAACTTACAGCCATTTTTACTTGTTGTTTCTTTCCACATCAATTTGTTGCAATTCTTGGCGTGTGTGTGTGTGTATCTGTCTGTCCATATAACTTGTAACAGTAAAACTAAATAGGTAGGTACCATTGCGATGTCAGACGAATAGACGATACGAGTACGTGCAAAAATGTGCTAGTGAGTGTGTACTCTACTCCGCTGCTGCTCTTAATTTGGCATTAACAACAATAACCGTCATCAAATATTTTCTTCTTGTTGTTGAATGTCTCGTCTCTTGTCTCGTCTTCTTTCTTTAGTTAATTCAAGAGCTTAGTTTCCATCACCATTAGCAGCAGCAGAAGCAGCAGCACCACCACCACCAACATCATCACATGCTTCATGCAAGTGACCCTTACCATCCTCCCCAGTTGGAAACACCGACTCACTTGGCTATGCATCAAACAAAAGTATAAGAATAGATCACATCAACTTTACTTCCAGTCATGAATGATAGAAATTCCTACTGCTCTGTTATTTATTTGTGATTCGATGCTGTGACCCAACTTTGCGTTTGTTCTTCGCCCACAACCGTCAACACCATCTCACCATTACTACTGTGTTGTATTAGATATGATTAGAAAATGAGCTACGATAACCTATTTCATGCCACCAGGTCTTCTAGGAATCAAGGTGGTTAATCCTGAAGAATTGTATGAACTGTCAAAAATTTAAATATCCATGAAGCTCATAAAACTCGAAATGAACATCCAATTTTATTCAAACTTCTCTTCTCACCAGGTCTTCTAGAGATGACCACTAGGCCTTCTAGAGATGACCATCAGAACTTCTTAAAAAGACCACCATATCTTTTAGATAAGACAAAGAGGTTCTTCTAGAGAAGACCATCAGGACTTCTAGAGAAGACCATCAGGTCTTCTAGAGAAGACCATTAGGTCTTCTGGATAAGACCACCTGGTTTTCTAGAGAAGACCATCAGGTCTTTCTGAGAAGAACACCAGGTCTTCCAGAGAAGACCACCAGGTCTTCAAGAGAAGACCTCCAGGTCTTCAAGAGAATACCACCAGGTCTTCAAGAGAATACCACCAGGTCTTCCAGAGAAGACCACCAGGTCTTCCAGAGAAGACCACCAGGTCTTCCGGAGAAGACCACCAGGTCTTCAAGAGAAGACCACCACGTCTTCCAGAGAAGACCACCAGGTCGTCTGGAGAAGATCACCAGGTCTTCTGAAGAAGTCCATAAGGTCTTTTAGAGAAGACCAACAGGACTTCTAGAGAAGACCATCAGATCTTCTGGATAAAACCAACAGGTCTTCTGGATAAGACCACCTGGTTTTTTAGAGAATATCACCAGGTTTTCTAGAGGAGAGATCACCAGGTTTCTTCTAGAGATGACCATCGGAACTTCTTAACTTTAGAAAAGACCATCAGGACTTCTAGAGAAGACCATCAGGTCTTTTAGAAAAGACAATCAGGTCTTTTAGAAAAGACCAACAGGTCTTCTAGAGAAGACCATAAGCTCTTCTAGAGAAGACCATCAGGACTTCTAGAGAAGACCATAAGATCTTTTAGAGAAGACCAACGGGACTTCTAGAGAGGACCATCAGGTCTTCTGGATAAGACCACCTGATTTTCTAGAGAAGACCACCAGGTCTTCCAGAGAGGACCACCAGGTCTTCTAGAGAAGACCATCCTGTCTTCTGGTGAGGACCACCAAGTCTTCTAGAGAAGACCACAAGGTCTTCTAGAAGAGACCACCAGGTCTTCTAGAGGAGACAAACAGGTTCTTCTAGAGAGAAATTACCAATAGGTTTTCGAAAGAAGACCACCAAGTCTTCTGGATAAGATCTCCAGGTATTCTGGAGAAGACTTCCAGCTCTTTTGGAGATGACCACTAGAACTTTCGGAAAAGACCACCATATTTTTTTAGAGAAGACCAAGTGGTCTTCAATATAGGACAACCAATGCTTTTATAGAAGACCACCAAATCTTCAACAGAGAACCACCAGGTCTTCTGGAGAACATCAGCTCTTCAAGATATGACTTTGTCTTTAAGAGAAGACCATCAGCTCTTCTGGAGAAGACCTCCAGGTCTTCAAGATATGATGTTGCCTTTAAGAGATGACCGTCAGGTCTTTTGGTGAAGTCCTCCAGTTCTTCTGGGCGGACCTCCATGTCTTGTAGAGAAATCTACCAGGTCTTTTTGAGGAGACCACCAGATCTTCTAGGGAAAACCTCCAGGTCTTTAAGACGTGACTATGTTTTCAAAAATTGATCAACAGATTTCAATGGTATGACTATGTCTTTAAGATATGACAGCCAGGTGCTCTTGAAATTTTTTAAGAGAGGGTCAGCAGTTCTTCCCGAAAAAAAACTCCAGATCTTGGGAAGAGATAAGATTTCCTGGTTTTCAACGGTCGTCTGAAGTTCACCTGCAGGTCTTCAAGATATCACCTCCACGTCTACGGGAAAGGACCTCCAGGTATTTAGGATAATGCCTATAGGTCTTCAACAAGAAGAGAAGGCAGCAAGGTCTTCGAGGGAGAAAACCTCCAGTCAAGAAATTACCTCCAAGCAAAGGACTTTCAAGCCTCCCTAGCTGTTCTTCTTGAAAATGCCACAAGGTCTGACAGAGAAACCCTTTAAAAAAATTTCACGGGGATTTTCAGATATGTCGCCATTTATAGAAGCTGTAGGGTACCATCAAGCGGTTCAGAGGTTCAGTCAATCCATAAAATACTTTCCTTTCTTCTTTTTTCTATTTGTTTTTCATTTCTGCATTGACATTGCCAACATTGGCTGGCAATTGCTAGGGAGAGACATGACAGAGATGAGCCGTTTGATTTTTATGGATATTCAACTGTCTGACTGACATCTTTGCCGAAGATTTTGTTTAGTATTTTCCCCGCATCCAACCAACCCCCCCCAACACATACACCCATACTTACACACAAATGTAAGTGTGTCTGGGAAACTGGCTCGATGGCTGGCTAGCTTTCATGTCCGTCTGCCAACTTTTTTTTGTATTTAAGTCTTTTATGTATGTATGTGTGTCGGTGTGTAAAATACTTCAATTTTATTCCTTTTTGTTGTTGTTGCTGTTGTTTTGGTATTTACCTACAATTTATGTGTCGCAGACAAACAAAACTATCATCGGCAGACACGGCTAACAAATGTTGTTGCCGGCCAAGAGAGTTAGTGATGAGAATTTGAGTGGGAGCTTATGTGTGTGGCAAATGACTGCAAGTGTTTTGTTATGAGGCGGGAGGGGGCCTTGGATACACACTGGAGAAAAAGTGTTTTGGTCGACCATTTAATGGACACATTTCGCAAAAAAAAAAAAACGACGAACGCCTCTTTGCAAAGTTTGCATTTGACAATTGTTGACTTGTTTTGTTTGTTTGTGGACTTGGCCACAAGAGTCAACAGGGGGCATAGCTGGGAGTACCACCACAGAGCGAAAGGAATGGTGTGTACTAGAATATATTGCAGGCAATGCATTTATTCATTCATGCTACTTGCCATGCATGCCGAATTCATGGCTCCATGCATGCATGATGGACGTATGTTTATATTTTCTCCAACACCTCCTCTCCCCCTCCCTGCTCTTCGCAGATGATGAAATTCGATTAGTTTGCAGTGGAGTTGAATGGGTGTACATGTGTGTGTATGTGTGTGTGCGCGAATAAATGAGTGCCAATGTAAAAATCATTTCATTTTGATTGATGTACATCTATGGATGTGTAAAAAATTGAGGAATGAGGAGCAGCAGAAACTTCTTGTTATTGCTAAAACTTATTTTCATGCCATCAAATGTAACTCCAGAGTTTTGAGTGTGTGTGTGTGTTTTGTGTACTTTCCATGGTTTTGGGGATTTGGTGTTTATTTTGTTGGTGCTCATTTGGGGGATTATGGCTTGAATGCAAATTTTACTTTCGTTTTTATTTAAATTTTTATTTCCAGAACAAACTGCAGTTTCTTTTTTTTTCCGAGAAACTTAAGGTCGTAATGAGTTTCGAGAAGTTTTATTACTTATCTTTTAATGAGACTTTGCTAGAATATGTTCCATGATCTCTTCTGAATATTTTATGGGCAAAAGCCTCTTAATAATAAACGAATAAAAATAATTTTCCTAGATCTCCCCCGTGGTTCACAGGTACATAGCATTTTCTCAACACATCTTGAGCTAGCAAAAATGTTTGTATGTGTGAAATTTGAAGGGGTTGGATGCTTTTTACGCTTTCTCTGAGCCTTCTGTTTTTCAAATTATTGAACCCTATGTTGTGGAGGTACCAGAAGAAATGGTCCGATCTCTACCATCTTTATAACATATCGTGTGTTGATGCAAAATATTGACATGTTCCAAGTCTGAATGGAATCGCATGTTAATTTCGCGTTTTAGGAGCTTCGTGGCAATTCAATATTTTGACCCTTTGTGGGGGAGGTACCAGAAGGAGTGGATCGATATATTCCATCTTCACAGCAGATCTTGCGTTGGTAGAAATAATGGTATGTTTTATATATGAAGGGAACCGGATGCTTACTTCGGATTTTATAATCGTTTTGATTTTTTAAAACTTGGACCCTTTGTGGGGGAGGTACCAGAAGAAATAGTCCGATCTCTACCATCTTTATATCATATTGTGTGTTGATGGAAATATTGAGATGTGCTAAGTCTAAATGGAATCAGATGTTAATTTCGCGTTTTATGATTTAAATGGATATTGAAAATTTTGACCTTGTGTGGAGGAGGTACCAGAAGGAGTGGACCGATATATTCCATACTAGCACCGAATCTTGAGTTTATAAAAATATTGGGATGTGTGAATCTTGGAGACAATCGGACTTTTACAACACATTTTATAAGAATTGTAATTATTCAAAATTTTGACCCTTTGTGGGAGAGGTACCAGAAGGAGTGGACCGACATATTCCATGTAAACACCAGACCTTGGGTTAATATAAATATTAGGATGTATGAAATTTTGAGACAATCGGACCCTTACATCACATTTTATAAGGTTTGTAATTATTCAAAATTTTGACCCTTTGTGGGAGAGGAACTTGATGGAGTGGTCCGATATTGTCCATTTTCGCTCCTGACCTAGCATTGATGCAAATATTAGGATTTGCAAAGTTGGAGCAAAATCCAATTATCCTTTCTCTTTCTGTGCAGAAAATATATTTTTGAAAATTTCGACTTTTTGTGGGTGAACTACCAGAAGGAGTGAACCGATATATTCCATATTAGCACCAGATCTTGTGTTTCTAAAAATATTGGAATGTGTGAAATTTGAAGACAATCGGACTCTTACAACACATTTTATAAGAATTGTAATTATTCAAAATGTTGACCCTTTGTGGGAGAGATACTTGATGAAGTGGTCCGATATTGTTCATTTTCGCTGCTGACCTAGCACTGACGCAAATATTAGGATTTGCAAAGTTGGAGCAAAATCCGATTATCCGCTCTCTTTCTGTGCAGAAAATATATTTTTTTAAGTTTCGACTTTTTGTGGGTGAGCTACCAGAAGGAGTGAACCGATACATTCCATCTTAACACCAGACCTTGGCTTAGTATAAATATTGGGATGTGTAAAATTTGAAGACAATCGGACACTTACAACACATTTTATAAGAATTGTAATTATTCAAAATTTTGACCCTTTGTGGGAGAGGTACTTGATGGAGTGGTCCGATATTGTCCATTTTCGTACCTGACCTAGCACTGATGAAAATATTAGGATTTGCAAAGTTGGAGCAAAAGCGGATTATCTTTTTTCTTTCTGTGCAGAAAATATATTTTTGAAAATTTCGACTTTTTGTGGGTGAACTACCAGAAGGAGTGAACCGATATATTCCATATTAGCACCAGATCTTGTGTTTCTAAAAATATTGGAATGTGTGAAATTTGAAGACAATCGGACTCTTACAACACATTTTATAAGAATTGTAATTATTCAAAATGTTGTCCCTTTGTGGGAGAGATACTTGATGAAGTGGTCCGATATTGTTCATTTTCGCTGCTGACCTAGCACTGATGAAAATATTGGGATTTGCAAAGTTGGAGCGAAATCTAATTATCCTTGATCTTTCTGTGCAGAAAATATATTTTTTAAAATTTTTGACCCTTTGTGGTAGAGGTACTTGATGGAGTGGTCCGATATTGTCCATTTTCGCACCTGACCTAGCACTGATGAAAATATTAGGATCTGCAAAGTTAGAGCAAAATCCGATTATCCGTTCTATTCCTGTGCAGAAAATATATTTTTTGAAAAATTCGCCTTTTGTGGGGGACCTACCAGAAGGAGTGGACCCGTTACTTTCCATCTTAACACCAGGCCTTGGGTCAATAAAATTATTGGGATGTGTAAAATTTGAAGACAATCGGACACTTACAACACATTTTATAAGAATTGTAATTATTCAAAATTTTGACCCTTTGTGGGAGAGGTACTTGATGGAGTGGTCCGATATTGTCCATTTTCGCTCCTGACCTAGCACTGATGAAAATATTAGGATTTGCAAAGTTAGAGCAAAATCCCATTATCCTTCCTCTTTCTGTGCAGAAAATGCATTTTTTAAAATTTCGAATCTAGAGATAATTGAGGATAGTTTCACATAGTGTTTCCCAATATTTGTTGAATTTGTTCCCAGCTCTGAGATTATTTCATGGTAGTCTATATTTCGGGTCAATGTCCCAGTCATGGAAGATTTAAGAAGGTAATGGCATGCTATCATGTGTTTAATTTTTTTTTTTTTAAATTTCATTTCAATACATTTTATTGCCAAAATATATATTTTTTAATCCACATATCAATCAGGGATGGGAAACTTTTTTTTATGAAGTGAAATTTGACTAGGTAAATTACAGAGATGGTTATGTTACGACTTTAACTTCCTAATACTACCATGGCCCAAGCATTGTCGTTAATTACAGTTGTCAGTCAGTTTTGTCTTTGTCACCTTTTTTTCGAGGCCCGGCTAGGTCTTAATTTTACCAGCAATCTTGTCTCTTTCGCTTTCCAAAAACCTCTTATGTTTTTCTACTGAGAGTTCTTCCAGATAATCCAAATGGATCCCATGATATTTATTAAATCATCCATCTTTATGCATACATCCCATGATGGGCCTATCACTGAAATATCATCCACCATTTATCTATCATTCATCATTATCATTCTCATCTGTTTAGGCAACCTCCAATCCTCAATGTTTTTTTTTTTTTCTCATTCTCCTTGCCAATAAATTACACAGCAATTTACATATTTTTCCAATATTACAATATTTTATTTGACAGCAAAAACTCCAATATTGCGCCAACTACCCTCGCAAAGGAAAACGAGGAGAGCAGACACATCTTCCATTGTTTCCACATTCGTTTTAGAAAACGCGTGCCAGACAAACGTCGGCATACAAAAGTCAAAGACAAAAAACATAAAAACATAAAACAAAGAAGCATAATATCCACCACGTCTACTGTTTCCCACACTCAGAGAATTATGAAGCAGTGACAAAAAAGTAAATAAACTCTCAAAGAGCATTGCAAAGAGAACTCTCATAAAATGAATCCCACTCATATTTCCAATTGAAACAGGCCTGCGTTGGGTTTCTCATTACAAAAAGCAGTTAATTGAGTCAGCTCTCTTTGATTTTTTGTTTTGGGGGTGAGAGTGAGAGAGAGAGAGCTGGTTTCTCCTTTACGATTATGGGAATGAGTGAGAATTACTTGGAATCATGTAATGCTTATAAGGAAAATGTTTTTATTAGCCTATCCAGACAGCCATGTTTTTTTCATTTTCTTTCATTTCAGTTATTTTTTTCTCATTTTATTTTCGTTCTCTGGGAAAAACAGATGTTTTCTTTGTGCGGTTGATGCGTATGTGGGATGAAAAAAACAGAGTGCTTGGTTTGGAAAAAGGGTACTACAAAAATATTTTATTGGGAAATACCATCCATGAAAACCCAGAATCTAATCAGGAAAGGAAACAGACCAGTCAGCCAGCCAGCCAATCAGTCAAGTTTTTATAAGGCAACATTCAAGTCAATTGATGAAATCCTTGTGCAAAAATTTATTTTTAAAAAAAATTGTTTTTTTTTTTCGATTTCCTGAGAAATTCGCGTCGACATCCATTCTTCGATTTCGCCTCCGCACACTCAAATTCCAATGGCATTTTGTTTTTTGCAGTGTTGCTTCACATTTCATTCGTTTCATATTTTTGTACCCTCCACCATACATAGTATGGAGGGTATATTGAGTTCGTAATTCCGTTTATAACCCATCGATATATATTTTAGACTCAATATATTCTTGATCAGCGTAAAGTTCTAAGACGATGTAGCCCTATCCGTCCGTCCGTTCGTCTGTGGAAATCACTCTAGCCTCCGAACAAAATTAAGTAGGTTGATAAAATTTCATTCGAATGTCTATTAGTCTGCAGAAATGTTTGGTATTGAATATGGGCCATGTAAGTCGTCGTTTTGGTATAGCCCCCATATACAGGGTGAGATAAAAAAATTGCAACCATATTCATACTGCTGTCATTTCTAAACCACTCGTCCGACAGCTGTTAAAATTATTATAGTGGACTCGGGGTAAAGCCATTGAAATCGCAAAAAGTGCAAGAACTTACACCGCAACAGAAGGAAAATTGACTTAAAAGAGCTAAACAGTTGCTTCGCTTAGCCAAAAGTGGTGGACAGCCGAATTTGGTTCTCTCCGTGCCCTATGAGACAACAAACATTTGTTGTCCAGCAGTTGGTAGACAAACAAAATATTCGTGTTTACTTGCCTGGGACACCAGAACTCAAGCGCGGTCCGGCATGGTGATGGCGTGGGCCGCCATAACAGTCGGATGGTCGCTCTCCGCCCGTATTAATCGACTGTGGCATCAGAATAAATGTCGAATATTAGCGCGAAAATATTCTGGAAGGTTGTATTAAACCTTGGCCATGCAAACATTTTGGCCGCAGACCTTGGACATTCCAACAGGACTCAGAACCAGTGCACTCAGCACGCGTCACCCAAGAATGGTTACAAAATGAGGTTCCTCGCTTCATTTCCAGCGCACTATGGCCACCAAAATATCTGGATACCAATCCGTTTGACTGTTGTGTCTGGAGTATTTTGGAAAGCCGATCTTTGGCACTTAAAATTATCAGTTGATCACCTCAAGCAAGCGCTTCGCCGAGAATGGACCAAAATCCCGCAGAGCAACTTTCGGGCAGCGTGCGACGGTTTCATTGGCCGTTTGAATGCCATGAATCGTGCCAAAGGTGACCAATTCGAACAACTCTAAACATATTCTAAAATTTGATATATCGGTCCACTATGCCCAGGAAATTTTTACCATAAACATATGAATTCTATCTATTGGCGCCCAATCAGGAGAATACTCTTTGGGAGCCGTCTTTTCTTTGGAAAATGGATAAAAAGTTGGAGAATATTATTTCTCTACTGGACCACTGTCCTTTGCCTCTGTCCGTTTTGGCACCCATCGACAGCAATGGAGAATAATAACATTACTCATTGCCGCTTTCATTTTGTTTATTCCATTGCTCGTACAACGTCTTTTTTTTTTTTTTTTCTATTCTTCTTCGAAGATTGTGGACTCCACACGTAGCCTTTCCTTTGCAGCACCCATCAAATTGGTTCTTGTTCTTGACTAAAGCGGTGGCGGCGGCGTCGTCTACGGCAATCGACCAGACCGGGTCATCATCATCACAATGATGCTGTGGATATTATTTTAGTTTATGAACAATTTTCTGTTTGCTTTTTTGTTTATGGCAGACGCAGCGCCAGCGTCGTCGGCTGACAGGCGATCCTTTGCTGTGCAGTAAAGTCATCATCATCATCGTTGTCGTCACTTTGCTTTTTTGCTTTTTTCCTTTTCTTCTTTTGTTTTTTTTTTTTGGTTTGTTGGGGTGGCAGCACTATGGCAGTAATGTCAATAATCAACATTCTGCTATGTTGCCATATTTCACACCACTCTCTGCTGCCATTAATGGCGGCGCTGCAGGCAGTGATGGTGACGACGTTGACGTCGCCGTCTTCGTTTGTTGTGCGGTGGTGTTGTCGTCTGTTATTGCCATATTTTATGCTGTTGTTGTTGTTTGTGTTTACATTGCCTTCTCCCTGTGTGTGTGTTTTTTTTTTCTTCTTCTTTTTCTTGTTTATAATGCAAAACTCCAATTCGTGTTGAAGTTTGGTGCTCCCCTCAACCAACAATTGAGTAATACCCGATGACGACGCACAACAACATCGTATCGGTTACGCGCTCTCTGTTTTTATCAACTAACTTCGGGGGAGCACACACATGGCGTGCATGAGTATTTCCAGTTTTGTCACTTCCTCCCTCTCTTTCCTATCTATGGTGGTAATTGTGATGTTGTTGTTATTATTCTGTACCCATATGAGAATTGGTGTTGCTGTTGTTTGTTGGTCATCTTGTTTTGCGGGAATCAAAGAGTTAAGTCGTTCTCTTCATGATTTCATTCAATGATTGGGTGGATCGTTCATTGCCTGGCATTGTTTCTCGCACCCCCTTTCTCCGTTTGGAGAAGAGCATTCATTTGTTTTATGGGATATATCAACTATTTAACCCTCTCGCAATTAACCCATACCACCACCAACCCATTAAATGAATGTTGTTTATGTTTGCCACTCTTATCGGCACATTTATCGGCATCCAATAACATATTTTTCTATTCGACCGGAGGCTTTGTTCTTTGCCGAAAAAAGAGCTAAAATACGAAGTCTGAGAAAATAATTCACGATGCTATTCTATTAATTGAAGGTCTTGAAGGAAATTGAATTTTTAAAATAAATTTAGAGGGTGTTAGATCTATGGAATTTATTCTAAAAAAATTGTTTAGGCCTAGTATTTTCTAAAGCCCCATATAATGTTAGCACTTGATTTTCGTTATGTAAAAATTACCTTCATTGAGGATGGCAACGTTTTCCATTCGTAAATCTATATTTTGAAATTCTAACCATTATTTTGAGGCTACGTATGAATTGAAATTAGGTCCCATTTTAGCAGCCCCCAATTTCGCCGCCTCTCACCTTTTTTATGCCCTTAGCTATATGGCTCATTTAATACGACCAACATGTGCTTCGTCGAAATAACGGTTTGAGATCCTAGGTCTCTTTGGAATAAATCCGTTTCAGGACATTTGGAGTCGGTCTAGCAATGTCCGTCCTTCTGTTTGGCTTGCTGCTGCGCACGATAACTCTCGACGGGAGTATCCGATTTTGTTCAAACTTTTTACATTCTAATATTATTAGAAAACTTAGATCGATTTCGGAAAGATCGAAATATTCAAAAAAAAAAAAAAAAAAAAAAAAAAAAAAAAATACTGCAGAGGAAAGGGTAATCCGGTTTTGCTCCAACATCTCAATATTTGTGTCGGTGCTAGGTCATGTGAGAAAATGGACAATATCGGTACACTCCGTCAAGTACGTCCTCCACAAAGGGTCAGTATTTTGAATAATTAGAATTCTCATAAAATGTGATGTAAGAGTCCGATTGTCTTCAAATTTCACACATTTCAATATTTATATTAACCCAAGGTCTGGTGTTAACATGGAATATGTCGGTCCACTCCTGCTGGTACCTCCCCCACAAAGGATCAAAGTTTTGAATAACCAAAACGATCATAAAATTCGCAATAAGCATCCGGTTCTCTTCATATTTCGCGCATCCTTTTGTTTCAACTAACACAAGATCCGCTGTGAAGATGGAATATATCGGTTCACTCCTTCTGGTACCTCCCTCAAGAAAGATTCAAAATTTTGAATATCCCTGAAGCTCGAAAAAAGGCGAAATTAGCCTCCGATTCCATTCAGACCTGGTACATCTCAATTTTTTTATCAACTCAAGATCTGTTATAAAGATGGTATAGATCGGACAATTCCTTCTGGTACCTCCCCGACAAAGGGTCAAAGTTTTGAATAACTAAAACGATCATAAAATGCGTAATAAGCATCTGGTTCTCTTCATATTTCACGCATCTTTTTATTTCATCCAACTCAAGATTTGCTATGAAGATGGAATATATCGGTTCACACCTTCAGGTACCTCCCTCAAAAAAGATTCAAAATTTTGAATATCCCTGAAGCTCGAAAAAAGGCGAAATTAGCCTCCGATTCCATTCAGACCTGATACATCTCAATATTTTCATCAACACAAGACCTGTTATATTGATTGTAGAGATCGGACTATTCCTTCTGGCACCTCCCCGACAT
This sequence comes from Musca domestica, assembly GCF_030504385.1. Taxonomy (NCBI): domain Eukaryota; kingdom Metazoa; phylum Arthropoda; class Insecta; order Diptera; family Muscidae; genus Musca; species Musca domestica. Next base: position 2,501,912 of record NW_026712315.1, on the reverse strand, counting down.
AGAGTTCAAGATTTTTGAAAAACAAAAAGGCTCAAAGAAAGCAAAATAAGCATCGAACTCTCTTCAAACAGTTTTGCTAACACAAGTTCTCTTGCGAAGATGACATATATCTGCGAACCCCCTCTGGTACAGCAACCATAAAGGGTAACAATGTTCAATACTTGTATCTGTCATATGTTGCGAAACAAGTCAGCGAGTCTTTACAACTTCCTATATCTAAACATTTATCTCTACCAGAAACCTGAAATGAATATGTAATTTATCAGAATTTATGATTTCGCCTAAAATACGATATAAATGTTCGATTTTCTTGTAATTTTTCCCATACCAATATTTTAATCTGTCTTAGAGGAGCTTTGAAAATTTTAACATTTTCTAAAAATTATCACATATTTCATATAAAGTGAAGGAAGTAGTCAATAAGGTCCGAATCTGACACGTCGCAATAATAATATCATATTTATTAAGGTCCAATAGGAAATGGACAATATTGGGCCATTCCTTCGGATGCTACATTCATAACAGAATTCAAAATATATTTAAATAGTCGCACATTGGTTGAGGGTATACATCATATCGCAAAACCGACTGATACGCTTTAACTCGTTATATACTGCGTTCGATCAATACCCACAGCAATAACAACTACATCCGACATGTCGCCTTACTTTCTCTTCAGTTGGAAACGAAACAAAAATCTCTATTACCTCAGGTATTAAATTCCAAACCTGAGAGTAAATAGAAGAGAGCCAGAGTAAACAAAGCAACTTGATTGAGTGCGATGGGGCGGAAAGAGGCGAGACAAGTCGAGTATGGATGGCATGAGGTTAAGGTAAAAAAAGATAAATAAATAATTGATTTGTGTTTTGTTTTCCTGTGCTTCTTTTATCGGTTAAACATCTGTAATTGTGGTAATCCAGTTGTTGTCGTTGCTTCCAATGTTGATGATAATGGTCTGGCCGTGATGACGATGATGATAACCTTGAAATGGAAAATTATATCTGTCGGTCGGCAATGCAAACAACTAGAAATCAACAAATACTAGCAGCGGCAGCAACAGCAACAATGAACATTATTAATAACCACATCAAATAAACAAACAAACAAACAAACAAGAAATTTATGTAAGCCAAAGAGTATTCTTGAATTGCTGAGACCTGAGTTCGTCAAGAGTCAAAGAGTAAATACCAATTGCAGAGAGATATTCACCAGACAATAATAGATGAGAACTAAAAAAGGGGTAAGGAGTTGGTGAATAGGTAGTGAGAAATGAATTTGAAAGACCTTTGCACTTGAATGTCGAAGAGCTAACCGATGAATTAAGATAAATTGTGACGCAAAGAGCCACCAAAGATTACACAAGCGTACAGTGTTCGGGGGAAGATTTTAAAATATGAAACCTAATCAAAAACATTTAGAAGATAATAAGTTGAATTTTGTGGAAAATTATTAAAAATTTTCCGGTTGATGTGATTTAAATATGCTCAGCTGTAAGACTCTTTTGATTCAGTGCAAATTTGTTGATAAAAAAGTAAAATCAATGAGAACTCCATGGCTTTAAACTCCTTTAAAATATTTTCAGGGATTTATAAGAGCTTTACAGTTTTCGGAAAATAGGAATAATTTTCAGGTTGATGTGATTTAAATATGGTCAGTTGTAAGATTCTTTTGATCCAGTGCAAATTTGTTGATAAAAAAGTAAAACCCATGGGAACTCCATGGCTTTAAACTCCTTCAAAATATTTTCAGGGATTTATAAGAGCTTTACAGATTTCGGAAAATAGGAATAATTTTCAGGTTGATGTGATTTAAATAAAAAAATCATCAGTTGTAAGACTCTTTTGATTTAGTGCAAATTTGTTGATAACAAAAAATTAAAAAAAGTAAAACCCATGAGAACTACATGACTTTAAACTCCTTCAAAACATTTTCAGGGATTTATAAGAGCTTTACAGATTTCAGGTTGATGTGGTTTAAATAAAAATGATCAGTTGTAAGACTCCTTTGATCCAGTGCAAATTTGTTGATAAAAAAGTAAAACCCAAGGGAACTCCATGGCTTTAAACTCCTTTAAAATATTTTCAGGGATTTATTAGAGCTTTACAGATTTCGGAAAATAGGAATAATTTTCAGGTTGATGTGATTTAAATATGGTCACCTGTAACTCTTTTGATTTAGTGCAAATTTGTTGATAACAACAAATTAATAAAAAGTAAAACCCATGGGAACTCCATGGCTTTAAACTTCTTTAAAATATTTTCAGGGATTTATTAGAGCTTTACAGATTTCGGAAAATATTAATAATTTTCAGGTTTTTGTGATTTAAGTATGGTCACCTGTAAGACTCTTTTGATTTAGTGAAAATTTGTTGATACAAAAAATTAAAAAAAGTAAAACCCAAGGGAACTCCATGACTTTAAACTCCTTCAAAATATTTTCAGGGATTTGTAAGAGCTTTACAGATTTCGGAAACTAGGAATAATTTTCAGGTCGACATGATTTAAATAAAAAATCATCAGACACTTTTCATCCAGTGCAAATTTGTTTATAACAAAAATTAAAAAGAAAAACAAATTAAAAAAATATCAGCCGGTTTTGTCGACAGATGTATACCCTCAGTCAATGTTCGATTATTTAATAACATTTTGACTTCTGCTAGATTGTTCAAACTGTTGAAGCTCTATGGAACAGAACTGCAACCTTTTGGTCATCTTTGGCACCAATTATGATAGCCTTCAAATGGCCAATGAAACCGTCATGCTCTGCCCGAATTTTGGTCTGCGGTATTTGGGCTCTTGAGGTGATCGACACTTTGATATTTTGTTTGTGACAACCTTGCTTTCCAAAATACTCCGGACACAATAGTCCAACGGATTGGTATCCGGAGATTTTGATGACCATTGAGTGGTGAAATTGATTCGAAAATCCACATTTTGTAACCATTCTTGGGTGACGTATGCTGATAGCAATGGGACTGAGTCCTGTTGCAATGTCCAAGGTCTGCGGCCAAATTATTTGCGTGCCCAAGGCTTAAATACCCCTTCCAGAATATTTTCGCTATAATATTCGGCATTTATTCTGATGCCACGGTCGATTAATGCGAGCGGAGAGCGACCATCGGCTGTTATGGACACCGGCGCTTGAGTTCTGGTGGCCAACCGAAGGTGCATGTTTTCAGCTGACCTATTTGGCAAGTAAACACGATCATTTTGACTGTCTACAAACTGCTGGGCAAACGAATGTTTTCTCATCGGAGAAAACCAAATTCGGCAGTCCACCACTCTCGGCCAAGCCAGGCAACTCTTTAGCTCATTTGAGTCTATTTTCTTTCTGTTGCGGTGTAAGTTCTTGCAATTTTTGGTAAGTTCTTGCATTTTGTGAATGGCTTTACACCGAGCTCATTTTTTAATATTTGCCGAAAGCAATATTGCGATATGTTCAGCTCACGAGGCATTTTTCGGCCACTGCGGCGCGTTTTGATCATGGTTTTCCAGCCAAATATAAAGAAATCATGTTCTGAAACGTATTTGGTCCAACCTAGGTCTCAGGTGTACAACCGTTATTTCGATGAGGCACGATTTGGCCGTATCAAATGATATATACCCCCCTAGCCATATGGCTGGCTGAGGGTATTATAAGGAGCTTTAATTTTTTCAAAAAAAGGAGAAAAATATAAAAACATTTTAGAATTTTGGAATGGCATAGAATTTCCAAAGGCCTTTCTAACGACATGGTGAGGATTATACAAGACCATTTGGCGAAAGTAAGGAGTTTGAATGAGTTCAGACTTTTTATACTCTAGTGGTAAGGTTGTTATGTCTTTGTGCATTTATTTGTAATATGTGAAGGAAACAAGATGGACCTATAGTTCCTTTTGGTGATCAGCAGAGAATCACATTTTGAGTCGATTTATGCATGTCCGTCCGTCCGTCCGTCTGTCCATGTATTTTTGTAAACAAATTGCCGGTCGCATTTATTATTCGAATAAGATGATATTTTGCACAAGTCATTTGTTTGGCCCCAGGACAAACCCTGTCGAAATTGGAGATCATCGGTCAACATTTAGATATATATCTTCGTCCGATTTGCCTTTTTTGTGCACCCAAATAGTATGGAATTTTGCACATACAATCAAATTAGGCCTGAAAAAAAAAATGGAGAAAATAATTTGACTGAATATTTTTGTCTGATAACTACTCAATCGTATTTCAAAGAAAACCATTAAAAAGGTACCTCCTTTCTTGTGATAACAAATCCATTTTTCAATTTAAAATCCATGTAAATTTGTGCTCATCTTCAACAAAACAAATGACTACAAAGGCCATAAAACGATTGTAGCTGGAAGAGTATAAAGAGAAACAAAGGAGAACAAAAAAAAAAAAAAAATAATAATAATAATAGATGGCTGTCCAATTGTATGTCCGACTAACTGAGAAACCCAATAATCTTTTGTCACACCAACGAAGAAAAAGAAGAAGGAGACGGCGACGACGAAGAAAAAATTATGCATCTCCCCAAGAAACATTATTCATCCCAGGCCGATGCACAGGCACCCAAAGCCAACACAGACAATTGGTCACTACAAATTGATGGAGGAAAAGAAGATGAAAATAAAAAAAAACAGAATATGGAAAAAAAGCGAAAGGAAAATGTAGGAAAATGCATCATTATCATAAAAAAATGTTAAAAAGCAGTAAGTTAGCCCAGGTCGAACTTTGAATACCCTCCACCATTTCGAACGAATTTGGAAATTTTCAAAAAATAAAAATCTTAAAAAATTCTGTTAAAATTTTAAAAATACCGAATTTTAAAAATACCGAACATATTCGACGTGCACATACATAGGCATTGTTTATTCCAAATCGAAACTAGAAATAAACGGTGAATAATGTAGCTAAAATCATCAAAATATCGTATATAGGGAGGTATCGTTATATCGGAGTTGTGCAAAGACCTGGACCAGCATAGACAATTTTCTGTCACAGGCTTTAGCATCCATTACGAACTTCAAATACCACATCTCAAACAATTTCGGTGGGTAAACCCGTCAAAATACCGAATATTGGGAGGTACTGGTATGTGGGGCTTACATGAAGAGCAGGACTTGCATACACAATTTTCTGTCACAGACTGTAGTTCCCATTACGAACTCTAAATACGTAATTTGAAACACTTCCGGTAAATAATGACGCTAAAATCATAAAAATACCGAATATTGGGAGGTACCGTTATATGGGGGCTATACGAAGACGAGGACCTGCAAAGAAAATTTTCTGTCTTAGACTGTAGTATCCATAACGACCTCCAAATCCCAAATTTGAAACAATTCCGGTGAATAAAGACGCTAAAATCATCAAAATACCGAATATAGGGAGGTTCTGATATATGGGGCCTATACAAAGACCTGGAGCTGCACAGACAATTTTCTGTCATAGGCTGTAGTATCAATTTCGAACTTCAAATACCAAATTTTGAAGCAACTCCGGTAAATAATGTCGCTAAAATCATAAAAATACCGAATATCGGGAGGTACCGTTATATGGGGGCTATATTAAAACGTGGACCTGCACAGACAATTTTCTGCCACAGACTGTAGTTCCCATAACGAACTTCCAATATTAAATTTACAACAATTCCGGTGAATAATGTCGCTAAAATCATCAAAATACCGAATATCGGGGGGTACGGTATATGGGGGCTATATGAAGACGTGGACCTATATGACCCATTTTCTGTTTTATGCTGCAGTATCTATTACGAATTTCAAACACCAAATTTGGAACGATTTCGCTGAATAATTTCGCTAAAATCATCAAAATACCGAATATCGGGGGGTACCGTTATATGGGGGCTATATGAAGAAGTGGACCTATATGGCTCATTTTTTGACTTAGGATGTAGTATCCATTACGAAGTTCAAGTACCAAATTTGAAACGATTCCGGTAAACAATGTCGCAAAAATCATAAAAATACCGAATATCGGGGGGTACCGTTATATGGGGGCTACACGAAGACATGGACCTGCACAGATAATTTTCTGTTTTAGGCTGTAGTATTCATTACGAACTTCAAATGCCAAATTTGAAACAATTCCGGCGAATAATGTCGCTAAAATCATCAAAATACCGAATATAGGGAGGTACCGTTATATGGGGACTATATGAAAACGTGGACCTACATGGCCCATTTACGAACTTAATCTGCCTACTGGCAAAATAAACATGCGTGCAAAATTTTAGCCTTCTATCTCAATTCGTTCGAAAGATGATTACAACAGACAGACAGACGGACAGTCGGACAGACAGACAGACGGAAATCGCTAAATCGTCTTAGAATTTTACGCTGATCAAGAATACATACACTTTGTTAGGTCTGACATGAGCATTTCCAGGAGTTACAAAAGGAATGACAATTTTAATATACCCTTCATAGCATGGTGGAGGGTATAAGACTGAGACACAAAATCCAATAAATTATAGAAAAAAATGTTAAAAGAAAATGGGAAAAGAATTTAATGTGTGAGGTCGTCCGTTCGAGCGTTTCGCTGGGGACCACCCACCAACCAACATGTTTTACATTTCCAGGCGTGTGAGAAAAGAATTTGAAGAAATTTTTAAGGGCAATTTTATGCAACAATTTTTGTAGGGTCATTCCGAAAAAGACAGCATTTCAATACGATATCGAGGGGAATTGCAAGAAAACATCAATGGCATGTAATGTAATTAAAATTTATTGTTAAATAGCATGAATAATGACAACAACAACAACCACAATACAGGGCGAGATCAAGAAACTGCAACCAACTTCAGACTGCTGCTATTTCTAAGCGACCCGTCCGACAGCGGTTAAAATTATTCCAGTGACAGCTCATTATATTGTTTACAAGCATACAAAAGCATTTTGGTGAGAATAATCCAGAAAAAAAGTTATTCGTGATGGAATTCAAGCGTGATGGTGTGATTTCTTTATATTTTGCTGGAGAACCACAAGTGGCTATCGTTAGAGCACTGCAGCATCTAAATGTGAATAAATCTTTTGTGTCTCGTACCATCGTTCGTTAGGTAGCGTAGCCCGACGTCAAGGAAGTGGACGAAAGAAAACAGCAACATCAGCAGTAACGGTTCGAAAAGTAAAGAAGCGACTTGATCGAAACCAGCGTCGCAGTGTCCGATATGTGGCTCGTGAGCTGAACCTATTTCAATATTCCATTCGGCAATTATTGAAAAATGAGCTCGGGGTAAAGCCATTGAAATTCCAAAAAGTGCAAGAACATACACCGCAACAGAAAGAAAATAGACTCAAAAGAGCTAAAGAGTTCCTCCGCTTCACCGAAAGTGGTGAACTGCCGAATATGGTGTTCTCCGATGGAAAAACATTCGATGTCCAGCAAACGAAATGATCGTGTTTACTTGCCAATGAGGTCAGCTGAAAATGTGCACCTTCGGTTGGCCACCAGAACTCAAGCGCCAGCCGGCATGGTGATGGTGTGGGCCGCCATAACAGCCGATGGACGCTCTCCGCTCGTATTAATCGACCGTGGCATCGGAATAAATGCCGAATATTATCGCGCAAATATTCTGGAGGGTGTATTAAAGCCTTGGCACAGGTATATTAAAGTCTTGGGTACGCAAACATTTTAACCGCAGACCTTGGACATTTCAGCAGGACTCAGGACCTTCGCACTCTGCATGCGTCACCCAAGAATGGTTACAAAATGAGATTCCTCACTTTATTTCCAACGGATACCAATCCGTTGGACTATTGTGTCCGGAGTATTTTGAAAAGCAAGGTTGGCACTAAAAAATACCAAAAAGTCGATCACGTCAAGCAAGCGCATCACCGGCAATGGGTCAAAAAAGCGTAGAACAACATTCGGGCAGCGTGTGACGGTTTTATTGGCCGTTTGAAGGCCATAATTCGTGTTAAAGGAGACCAATTTGAACAAATCTAAAGTTATTCTAAAATTTGATTTGATTTGATTAAATTAAAAAAAAAAAATGTAAAAATTATGGCGTTTGACTTTGTTGCAGTTTTCTGTTTGTATCTCACCCTGTGTTGTATTTACTTCAATTTGAGATAATTGAAAAATAATTAAAGAATACATCAGCCGTAGGCCATGGCGCAGGATAAATATCTGTCGTCAAGAATTACAACCGAAATCGTTAAACACAATGTGACGACGATGACGTGTGAGTTGCCCTGGGAGCAAAATTAATAAAGTGGGAAAAAAAAAGATGACGAACAAATGCAATCGGTAACAGATTTACAATGGATGTACCAAGGAAAGGTGGAAGACGAGTCTTTTTGGTGGAAGCTTTTTTGCAGGTTTTTGTTTATGAATAGTAACATCTCTCTCATTCACTCCACACCAGCTTTAATGGTTCATATCCTCGAAAAACAATAGAATTCAGAATCAGCATCCATTACGAACTTCAAATACGACATCTCAAACAATTTCGGTGAATAATGACGCTAAAATCATCAAAATACCGAATATAGGGAGGTACTGATATATGGGGTCTATACGAAGATCTGGACCTGCCCAGACAATTTTCTGTCATAGGCTGTAGTATCCATTTCGGACTTTAAGTAGCAAATTTTAAGCAATTCCGGTGAATAATGTCGCTAAAATCAACAAAACACCGAATATCGGGAGGTAGCATTATATGGGGGCTATACGAAGACGTCGACCTGCATAGACAATTTTCTGTCACAGACTGTAGTTCTCATTACGAACTCTAAATACGTAATTTGAAACTTCTCAGGTGAATCATGACGCTAAAATCATAAAAATACCGAATATTGGGAGGTACCGTTATGTGGGGGCTATACGAAGACGTGGACCTGCAAAGACAATTTTCTGTCATAGGCTGTAGTATCGGACTTTAAGTTGCAAATTTGAAACTTCTCCGGTGAATAATGTCGCTAAAATCATCAAAATACCGAATAAAGGGAGGTTCTGATATATGGGGCCTATACGAAAACCTGGACCTGCATAGACAATTTTCTGTCACAGACTGTAGTTCTCATACAAAATCATCAAAATACCGAATATCGTGAGGTACTGTCGTTATATGGAAGCTATATGACAATGTGGACCTACATGACCCATTTACGAACTTAACCTGCCTATCCGATTTTCATACCAACAAAACCGTATCGACTTTTTCCTATTTCTAACAATATTTTATTTTTTTTCTTTCAGGTATGTTTTATTTTTCGATTTTGGATTATGCATGCATTCGTAATAACTGGTAAGATTTTGAGCCACCTAATTCTTTGTAATCCTACCTTAACATACAAGTAAAAAAATTAATTTCGGCCGGGCCGAATTTTTAATACCCTCCACCCACAATTGTCAATTTTTATACATTTTCGTCGGAAAATGTGGCAAAAATCATCAAAATACCGAATATCGAGAGGTACCGTTATATGGGGGCTATACCAAAGCGTGGGCCTATACATACAATCCGCCAACGGAACTAGAACCTATTACGACCAACTAATTCCAATTTTTAGGTAAATCCGTGAAAAAGTGTGGCAAAGATCATCAAAATACCGAATATCGGGAGGTACCTTTATATGGGGGCTATAACAAAACGTGCAATGTTCCGCCACTTGAGATAGAACCCATCATGACTAACAAATACCAAATTTTAGAAAAATCCATAAAGAAATGGGACAAAAATCATCGAAATATCGAATATCGGGAGGTACCGTTATATGGGGGCTATACCAAAGCGTGGGCCTATACACACAATGCTTCGTCAACACGAACTAGGACCCATTATGACCTACAAATACCAATTTTCAGACAAATCCGTGAAAAAGTTTGGCAAAAATTATCAAAATACCGAATATCGGAAGGCACCATTATATGGGGTTGGTATAGGCCCCATATAATGGTGCCTTCCGATATTCGGTATTTTGATGATTTTGGCCAAACTTTTTCACGGATTGTCTGAAAATTGGTATTTGTAGATTATAATGGGTCCGATATATCTCATTTTCAATACCACCATTCTAGACACAATTCAAATTATTCTGCTACATTTTGATGCTCTACGTCAAATAATGTGGCCTGTATCGTGACAGACGTATAGACAGACGGACATCGTTAAATCCTTTTTATGCTGATTATGAATATATTTGCATTATGGGGTCTACGACGAATACTTAGGGATGTTGCAAACGGAATGACAAAGTTAATATACCCTCCTCTCCAAGGTGGAAGGTATGAAAAGGAATATCCTTAGGACAAATAATAAAATAGCAGATACAAGACCCCCTGAAGGACTGCTATAGAAAGATAACCACCTATATGGGTTCTGCATCTATAGAAGACCTCGTATAAAGGTTCAACCTACATTATCCTGAAGGCCCTCTATGCATGACAGTTAGAAGATCACTTGAAAGTCTTCTAATTTTGTAGAGAGAAGAGCACTTTTTATGAGTTTCCTTGGAGAAGAACTCTTTTTATACCCTACACCACAAAGTGGTCAGGGTATTAAGTCTTTGTACATTTGTTTGTAACAGTCGAAAAAGGAAACGAGATAGACCCATAGTTTCTTTTGATGATCTGCATAGAATCACATTTTGAGTCGATTTATGCATGTCCGTCCGTCGGTCCGTCCGTCTGTCCATGTATTTTTGTAAACAAAGAACAGTTCGCATTTATTGCCCGATCCAAGGACGAACCCTATTGAAATTGGAGATAATCGATAAAAATTTAGATATAGCTCCCATATATATCTTCGTCCGATTTGCCTTTTATTGTGCACCAAACGTGTAATATCGGCCCGAATAGTATGGAATTTTGCACATACAACCAAATTAGGCTTGAAAATAAGTATGCCAAATTTGATCGAAATCGGTTCAGATATACCTATAGCTTCCATATATATTGTTCATCCGATTTGTTATTTTAGTCCTCCGTAGCCATAATATGCACTCTGTAACAACAATATTTGGGGAAATATATCAAATGCAGCTCAGAAACACATTTGCTAAATTTTATAGAGATCGGTTCAGATTTGGATATAGCTCCCATATATAACTTCGTCCCATTTACCTTTTATTGAGCACCAAACGTTTAATGTTTACCCAAATGGGATGAAATTTGTCACATACGACCGATTTGAGTCTAGAACCATATTTGGTGAAGATCGGTTCAGATATAGCTATAGCTCCCATATATATTGTTCATCCGATTTGTTATTTTAGTCCTCCGCAGCCGTAATATGCCCTCCATAACAACGATATTCAGGAAAATATATCAAATACAGCTCAGAAATATCTTTGGCAAATTTTATCGAGATCGGTTCAGATTTGGATATAACTCCCATGTATAACTTCGTTCGATTTACTCTTTTATTGTGCACCAAACGTCTAACATTTGTCCAAATGGGATGGCATTTGGCACTTACAACCGAATTGAGTCTAGAAGCTAGTATACCAAATTTGGTGAAGATCGGTTCAGATATAGCTATAGCTCCCATATATATTGTTCATCCGATTTGTTATTTTAGTCCTCCGCAGCCGTAATATGCACTCCATAACAACGATATTCAGGGAAATATATATTAAATACAACTCAGAAATATCTTTGGCAAATTTTATCGAGATCGGTTCAGATTTGGATATAGCTCTAATATATAACTTCGTCCGATTTACTTTTTTATTGTGCACCAAACGTTTAATGTTTACCCAAATGGGATAAAATTTGGCACATACGACCGAATTGAGTCTAGAAGCTAGTATACCATATTTGGTGAAGATCGGTTCAGATATAGGTATAGCTCCCATATATATATTGTTCATCCGATTTGTTACCCACATCCGTAATATGCACTCCATAACAACGATATTCAGGGGAATATTTATTAAATACAACTCAGAAATATCTTTGGCAAATTTTAACGAGATCGGTTCAGATTTGGATATAACTCCCATATATAACTTCGTCCGATTTACTCTTTGATTGTGCACCAAACGTTTAATATTTGTCCAAATGGGATGGCATTTGGCACTTACAGTCTAGAAGCTAGTATACCAAATTTGGTGAAGATCGGTTCAGATAAGGCTGTAGCTCCCATATATATATTGTTCATCCGATTTGTTACCCACAGCCGTAATATGCACTCCATAACAACGATATTCAGGGGAATATTTATTAAATACAACTCTGAAATATCTTTGGCAAATTTTAACGAGATCGGTTCAGATTTGGATATAACTCCCATATATAACTTCGTCCGATTTACCTCTTATTGTGCACCAAACGTCTAATATTTGTCCAAATGGGATGGCATTTGGCACTTACGACCGAATTAAGTCTAGAAGCTAGTATATCAAATTTGGTGAAGATCGGTTCAGATAAGGCTATAGCTCCCATATATATTGTTCATCCGATTTCAAATTAATTGTGCACCAAATGGACAATACAAGTCCGAATTTTAAAGATACAAATGCCTCGGCATATTTAGTCCTTTGAGCTTTAAATTATAATTATAATCATAGCGTGTATGATTGAATTCTCCGATAAAGACTTTTAATTGTTAAGCGGAGCTCTACTTAACTAGCAAAGCGGTGTAGGGTATCATAAAGTCGGCCCCGCCCGACATTAGGACTTTCTTTACTTTACTAATTACAAAAAAAAAAAAAATGCATCCATAGAACCCCCATTAAAACAAAAAGCTTCAGAGATCCTTTATCCGCATTGAGGAACTCAGTGGTCTCAGATGTCTTCTAAATGAATGGGAGAACTCAAAATGTCTTTAATTCGCATAGAAGGTCCCAGAGGACTTCTATCGGCGTAAAAAGTCTCATAGGTTTTCTACCGGTGCAGAAGATTTCAAAGGACCCCTAACCGCATAGGATGGCTAAAGGGCCCCAGGTTCAAGCTACACTATTCTGAAGGTCCTCTATGTATGACAGTTAGAAGATCTAATTTTGTACAGAGAAGAGCTCTTTATATTACTCTTCTGTACGTTGAACTCTTCCAGATATTCTAGAGATTGAAAATCCCCCCTTCCCTCATTCATATTTCCATTCATGTTTCCCCATTTCCCATTCCATTATTTTTTTTTTATTTTTTTATTTTTTGTGAAACACAAACAAAATAAACATCTCAATTGCTAACACATTTAAAATATTTCAATTTATGGCCAATGGAAAATAATGGGTAGCTGAAAATTAACTTGTTAATAAAAACCAAAAACAAAAACACAAAATATCCACAAATAGCGCGCCAAACAAATGGACGAACGTCAAACCCAACTAACCAACCAACCACCCACACACCAACCAACCAACCATCCAGCGGAAGAATGTTAAAAACCACACACACACATAAACAAACCAAAAAAAAAAAAAAAAAAAAAAACTCAATGAACAATAACAACAACAAAACCTAAAACGTGCCTTCGTATAGAAATTTCTGCTAAGCAGCAAAACGCTGCCCCCTCCCACCCCTCTTGGCCACACTACAAAACGGGCCAATTTCCTATTTCTTAATTGATATTCATTACGCGCTGTAGAATAAACAGAGAGTGGGAGAGAGGGTGAGAGAGCGAGAGAACACATGTTCTGATGCTTTGTGGCAATGATGATGATGATCATGATGATGGTGGTATGATTGGAATGCCTACCCCTGGATACTCTTCTGGAATGGATTTAATTTGAAGAAGATTCCATTGAATAAAATTGTATTTCCTATTTTCACATTCTGATGGCGATCTTTTTGTGGCTGAAAGAGAGAGAGGTGGGATATACAGGTTGAGATAAAAAAAACAGCAACAAAGTCAAACGCCATAATTTTCAGATATTTTTTTGTTTTTAAATTTTATTGAATGAAAGCAAAAAATGTCGGAAATATCATCAAATGTAAGAATAAGTTTAGATTTGTTCGAATTTGTGACCTTTGGCACGAATTATGGCCTTCAAACGGCCATTGAATGTTGCTCTGCGGTATTTTGGCCAACTCCCGGCGAAGCGCTTGCTACAGGTGATCAACAGTGCCAACCTTGCTTTCCAAAATACTCCGGACACAATAGCTCAACGGATTGGTATCCGGAGATTTTGGTGGCCATGTGCGCTGGAAATGAAGCCCAGAACTTAATTTTGTAATTATTCTTGGGTGGCGCGAGCTGAGTGCCATGGTGCTGAGTCCTGTTGGCATGTCCAAGGTCTGCGTTCCAAATGTTTGCCTGCCTAAGGCTTTAATACACCCTCCAGAGTATTTTCGCGATAATATTCGGCATTTATTCTGATACCATGGCGACCATCGACCACGGCGACCGTAGAGCGACCACAGGCTGTTATGACGACCCACACCATCACCGTGCCGGCCGGCGCTTGAGTTCTGGTGGCCAACCGAAGGTGTACATTTTCAGCTGACCTCTTTGGCAAGAAAACACGATCATTTTGTTTGTTTACAAACTGCTGGACAACGAATGTTTTCTCTTCGGAGAAAACCAAAAAACCGGCATTTCACCACTTTCGGCCAAGCGAAGCAACTTTGTAGCTCTCTTGAGTCTTATTTTCTTTATGTTGAGGTGTTGCGGTGTAAGTTCCTGCATTTTTTGGAAATTCAATGGCTATACCCCGAGCTTATATTCAGCTCACGAGCCATTTTTTGGCCACTGCCGCGCAGGTTTCGATCAAGGACTCCTCACCGCATAGAAGACCGCAAAAAATATCCTAAAGGTTTTTTTTTATCGGAACAATAGGATCCAAAGGCCTTTAACCACATAAAAGTCCCCATAGCTCTTTCATCCGCTTAGAAGGTCCCAATAGACCTTTATCAGCGTCGAAAGTCTCATACCTCTTATATTTTTATAGAAGACCTCAGAGTTCTTCTATCCCCAAAGAATATCTCAAAAGTTTTCTATCTCCATAGGGGGATTCAAAAGGTCTTCAAATCGCATTGAAAGCCCCAGAGAGGTCTAATATCCGCTTAGATGGTCCCAAAAGACTTGTCAGCGCCGAATGTCTCAAAGCTCTCCTTGCTGCATAGAAGGCCTCAGAAGTCTTCTATCCACAAAGAAGGTCTCAAAAGCTGTCTCTTGGCATAGAAAGCCCCAGAAAGTCTCAAAGGTCTTTTATCTCCATAGAAGGTTTTAGAGGTCTTCTATTCGCAAAGAATATTTCAAAGGTCTTTTACCGGAGCAGAAAGTCTCAAAAGTGTTCTCTCTGCCTTAGAGGTATATTACATCCACAAAGAAGTCTAAAAGGTTGTCTATCGGCATAGAAGATCCCGGAGACCTTCAAACCGCATAAAAGGTCCCAGAGACCTTCAAACCGCATAGAAGTTCCCAGAGGTCTTCTATGAAAGTCTTCTACCGGCGTAGAAAGTCTCAAGGGTCTTCTATCAGCATACAAGGTTTCAGAGGTCTTTTATCCGCAAAGAATATGTCAAAGGTCTTCTATGGGAGCAAAAAATCTCAGAGATCTTCTATCTGCATAGAGGGTTTCAGAGGTCTTCTATCCGCAAACAAGGTCTCAGAGGTTTTCTATCCGCATAGGAAGACTCAAAGGTGTTCAGTTCGCATAGAAGACCCCAGAGGTCTTCTATCCACATGGAAGGCCTTTGAGGTCCATTGCCGGATAGAAGGCCTCAGAGTTCTCCTATCAGCATTAGAGGAATCAAAGGTTCTTTAATTCACATAGAAGGCCTCAGAGGACTTCCATTGGTGCAGAAAACCTCAAAGTTCATCGAACGGCAAAGACGATTAGAAAAACCGCATTGTGAAAGCCTTGGAGTTCTTCTATTGAAGCAGATCCGCACAGGAGAATTCCTAGGCCTTCAATTCGCAAAAAAATATTCTGGAGGGTGTATTAAAGCCTTGGGCACGCAAACATTTTGGCCGCAGACCTCGGACATTCCAACAGGACTCAGCACCATGGCACTCAGCACGCGCCACCCAAGAATGATTACAAAATGAGGTTCTTGGCTTCATTTCCAGCGCACATGGCCACCAAAATCTCCGGATACCAATCCGTTGACCTATTGTGTCCGGAGTATTTTGGAAAGCAAGTTTCAATTCGCATATAAGGTCTCAGAGGTATTTTATCCGCATTAGAGGACTGAAAGGTCTTCTATCCGCATTGGTGAACTCAGATGCCTTCTCATAGGTCTTTTATCCACACAAAAGTTCTCAGTTCTTACAATTGAAGTTCTGTGAGCCCGCAGAAAAGACCTTAGAATTTTGTTTTTTAGGCATGGAAGACCTCAGAGGTCCTCTATCCGATTTGAAGGCCACAGAGGTCTTCATTTTTTTGTATTTTATAGATGAACTTGGAGATCCTCTCTCGGCACAGAAGGCCGAAGAGCTTTTCTATCCACACTGAGGAAATCAGTGGTCTCGGATGCCTTTTATCCGCCTAGAAGGTCTCAAAGTTCCGCTATTCGCAAAGAAGACCTCAGAATTCCTCTATCCGTGTAAAGAGACTCTAAGCTCGTCTATTCGCATGAGAGGACTCATAGTACATCTTACTACATAGATGGCCTCAGAATCCTTCCATCCGCCTAGAAGGCCTCACAAGGCTTGTATTTCTATGGAAGAATGTATTGGAGGCAATTATGACAAGAGGTGTCTAGGTCTTCTCTTGTTTATATGATTCTCCTATTCCCATAGAACGCATAGAAGACCTTAAAGGTCCTCTATTCGAAGAACAGTGTTGGCTTGTTTGTTCGGGATACCATAGTATTTTGTAGGCTTTATCCCTTTAATGTTGTTTTTTTATTTTAGTGGAGAACGATGTTAATGTTTTGCAGGGTGTAATGCAGGGAATACCTAGGTTTCGGAAAGAGCCACCAATCCTCATCAGTTCCCTTGTTTTTTGTCTGGGATACTCTCCGCAGAACTTATTTTAAAAATAACTTCTATGACAAAAAAAAAACAAAAAACGTTTTTACCCATGTAACGAGATCGTGAGCTCAATAGAAGAGGAACCAAAGAATTGCATAAAACTAACATTCTTTTGGAAAATCTTCTAAATCTTACAACTTAGGTATTTCTTCCTTACGCCCTGGTAAACATTACCATGGTTCTCCACTAATACAAACGTTGTTTTTTATAAAAAAACAACAATAAAAGGATTAAGACTGACCATTTTGCAACAACAAAAGGTCCTCTATATGATTTGAAGCCCTCAGAGGTTCACTCTGAGGTCCACATCGATATTGGAGTTCCTCTATCCCCACAGAAGGCATCAGAGTTCTTTTACACGCCACTTAGGAAATCATAGGTCTCAGATGATTTTTATCCACATAAAATGCCTCAGAGGTCATCTATTCGCCTAGCAGGACTTAAAATTCTTCGATTTGCATGAGAGAACTCACAGGTTCTTAGTCCTTAAATGACTTCTCTGGTTTATTAGACACACCTATTCCCCTACAATCTCCCATTTTCATTTTGGCCACCAGGTCAATAACTTTCCGGTGTGGATGGAAACAAAAACAAAAACAAAAAAAGAAATCAAAATGCCATTTCCGTTCCGTTTTCTAACTATTTGTCATTTTATTCACGACACTGCTGCAACAAGTCTTCTTTTTTCTCCTTCTTCTTCTCCTTCCTCTTCATCATCAAAGGGCAATGAATTAAAACTAAGAAGGAAAACCTACAACAACAACTCAAACGACGACGACGAAAATGATAGAAACAAATATATGTCCTCCTCTCATTGTTTATTCCGAATGCATTCCAGCAGTGGAGTGGAAAATGAATATTTATGTTTTTATTATTTCATTTGTCCTCCTTCCCCTTTCCGCCCTTTCTTCAATTCCCTTTAAACAAAACCCTGGACAAACAACAGCCATTCACACTCTACAATTTCCCCGGAGTTATGGTCGTCATCGTGGACATTGTTGTTGTTGTTGTTCTAGGAATCCAAAAATATGTATTCATGGAGTAATACTTTTTGTATTAAACACACATTTCGGACACATTTCGCTGTTGGCTATTTAAGTTTTCAATGTTTAAATAATGAGTATTTACATAAAGGAGAATGAGCGAGAAGAGGAGATGGGCAGGGGCGGGGCGGGGCGGGGGGAGGGTTGCTGAATAACCTTAGAGTAACGGGGGGAGGGTGTTGGAAGGTTAGGTGTTATTGTAATTGACATGACATGAAAATTGAAGTAATAATTGTAATGGGTCTTCTAGGTTATGGTGTATGGTCGGAGGGTTAATGGGGTATATGGTTGCTTTACAGGAGAAACAAACAAGGATTTGCCAACAGATGTATATACCTAACCTTAAGGATTATTCACACCGTTGACCCTTTATGAGGTAGGTTCGGAAGCAGTTATCCAATATTGTCCAACTCGTATCTCACCTAAATCTGATATAAATTTTACATTTTCACAGCAGATTTTGTGTTCGCAAAAATAATGGGATGTGTGATATATTAAGAGAACCGGATGCTTATTTCGGATTTTATAATTGTTTTGGTTATTCGAAACGTTGACCCTTTGTGGGGGGAGGTATCAGAATGAATGGTCCAATCTCTGCCATCTTTATAACAGGTCTTGTGTTGATGGACGTATTGAGATGTACCAAGTCTGAATGGAATTGGATGTTCATTTCGCGTTTTATGAGCTTCAGGGATATTAAAAAATTTCAAATCTTTTGTGGGGGAGGTACCAGACGGGGGACACCGATATATTCCATATTCACAGCAGATCTTGTGTTAGCAAAAATAATGGGATATGTGATATATGAATAGAACCGGACGCGCATTTCCGATTTTATAATAGTTTTGGGTTTTCAAAATCTCGAACCCTGTGGGGGGAGATACCAGAAGGAATGGTCTGATCTCTGCCATCTTTATAACAGGTCTTGTGTTGATGGAAAAAAATTGCAATTTACCAAGTCTGAATGGAATTGGTTGTTCATTTCGCTTTTTATGAGCTTCAGGGATATTCAAAATTTTGAATCTTTTGTGAGGGAGGTACCAGAAGAAGTGGACCGATATATTCCATCTTCACAGCAGATTTTGTTTTAGTAGAAATGGAATCAAATATTAATTTCGCGTTTTATGAGCTTCAGGGATATTCAAAATTTTGAATCTTTTGTGAGGGAGGTACTAGAAGAAGTCGACCGATATATACAGGGTTGCCCATATTCGACGGACCTTTGGTCCCATTTCAATCGACGAGGCTTGTCCAGGCAACATTCTTTGCGTCAATTGAATTTTGTACGGGAACAAATGCAAATCAATGCGAAAAATCCGTTGTAAAGTGGACCGAGCCATGCCCAACTGCTGAGAACGGCGTTTTTGGGATGTTCTTGGGGACCTCTCAACACTGGCTCGTACGGCAGCGATATTTTCGGCCGATCGCCTTGGTCGACTTTTATATGGCCTCTTCGGATTAGAAAGAGCCTAACCAGTCCAAAATTTTTCGTATAAACGCTTAATGGTGTTCTTTGAAGGCGCACTTCTCACATTTTTTAATGTTTTGAGTTTTCACAATTGACTTCTTCTGTTGAATGTAAATTTCAACTATTTCAGAGCGCTCGCGAGGCGTGTATTGGTTCATGGAAAAAATCAGCTTGGACTGACGCTTCAAACGCGGTATGTCATTAAGCGATGTGACATCTCTGTCAAAAGTTATGGCGTTGCCAGATGGGTCCGTCGAATATGGGCAACCCTGTAAGTTAAATAGACTCAGTCGGATTTGCCGACAGATGTATACACCTAACCTTGAGGATTATTCATACTGTTGACCCTGTATGAGGTAGGTTCGGAAGCAGTTAGTCAGTACTGTACACACCAACTCGTATGTGATCTAAATCTGATATAAATTTTACATTTTCACAGCAGATCTTGTGTTAGCAAAAATATTGGGATGTGTGATATATGAAGAGAACCGGATGCTCATTTCGGATTTTATAATCGTTTTTGTTTTTCAAAATCTTGAACCCTATGGGGGAAGGTATCAGAATGAATGGTCCGATTTCTACCATCTTTATAACAGATTTTGTGTTGATGGACATATTTGAGATGTACCAAGTCTGAATGGAATTGGATGTTCATTTCGCGTTTTATGAGCTTAACGGGTATTCAAAATTTTGAATCTTTTGTGAGGGAGGTACCAGAATTAGTCGACCGATATATATCGTCTTCAGAGCAGATTTTGTTTTAGCAAAAAGAAATGGAATGTATGAAATATGAAGAGAACCGGATGCTTATTTCGGATTTTATAATTGTTTTTGAATGGAATTGGATGTTAATTTCGCATTTTATGAGCTTCAGGGATATTCAAAATTTCGAATCTTTTGTGGGGGAGGTACCAGGAGGGAGGGTTCGACCGATATATTCCATCTTCAGATTTTCCATCTGCAGATCTTGTGTTTGTAGAAATAATGGGATGTGCGATATATGAAGAGAACCGAATGCTCATTTCGGATTTTATAATTGTTTTGGTTTTTCAACATCTTGAGACCTATTGAGGGAAGTACCAGAGGAAATGGCCCGATCTCCACCATTTTTATAACCGATCTTGTGTTGTTGGACATATTGAGATGTACCAAGTCTGGATGAAATCGAATATTAATTTCGCGTTTTATGAGCTTCACGGGTATTCAAAATTTTGAATCTTTTATGCGGGGGGTACCAGAATTAGTCGACCGATATGTTCCACCTTCACACCAGACCTTGGCTTAATATAAATATTGTATTGTGTCTAATTTAAAGACAATCGAATCGCATTTTATATGAGCTATAATTATTCAAAATCTTGACCCTTTGTGGGGAAGGTACTTGATGGAGTGAACTCTATATTGTCCATTTTCACACCTGACCTAGATAATCTTTCATCATTCTGTGCAAAAAATATTTTTTTTTTTGAAAATTTCGACCTTTTGTGGGGAAGGTACCAGATGAAGGGATCGATATATTTCATTTTCACACCAGACCTTCGGTTAATAAAGTTATTGGGATGTGTGAAATTTGAAGACAATCGAATTCTTGCATCACATTTTATATGAGTTATAATTATTCAAAATCTTGACCCTTTGTGGGGAGGTACTTGATGGAGTGCACCGATATTGTCCATTTTCACACCTGATGCAAATATTAGGATTTACAAAGATGGAGCAAAATCGGATTAGCCCTTCTCTTTCTGTGCAAAAAATATATTTTTTGCAAATTTCGACCTTTTGTGGGGGAGGTACCAGAAGGAGTGGACCGATATTGTACACCTCCCAACTCCATCTAAGTTTGACAAAAATTTGACGATGTACCAAGCTTGGAGCAAATGGGATACTCCCTTCGAGCCGAAGGGGTGGGTCGATACCACCTACCATCTACTTTGTAGAAGTCTAGATACTTCTTTGTGGCGGGCATCAGAAGAAGTGGTGCATTTTATCCATTCGTCCTACCACATTTTTTGTTGTTGATAGAAGTATTGGGTTGTGCCGCGTTTGAAAGGTATGGGATGGTTCTTTTACATCTTATGAGCGCACATTTTCATCCATATTAAAGGCGAGATACCAAAAGTAGAGGCCTGATCTGTGCCATCGTCATTCAAGATCTGAAGTTTGTAAAGATATTGGGATATTCAGAATATGATGACAATCGGACGCATATTTCACTGAATGTACGAATTTCCAAATCTACCTCCATATCCCAGCCCAACAACACTCTCACAATACTTTCAAATTTCAGGAGATCAACTCTCGTGATTCTTAAAAATCCGAATTATAAAAAAATCTACTACCATTTAGTACACATTTTCATAACAATCTACATCAGACAGTCCAATAGAAATCTTATGTCTCAATTTCAGGATTCCAACCCTGCTGATTCTCCCAAAAAACCGAAATTGTACCAAATTTAGTACTATTCAGTACTTTCGAAAACGACCTCAATATTCTAATCCTACACTCCGCCAGTAATGTTAATTTCAAATTTTTAGGACTCCAGTACCATCCGTTCTTCCAAAAACAAACAAACAAACAAACTAGCCTTGATTTTTATAGCAAAATGTCAAGTTTTTACCTCTATCCGTTTACATAATACCAAAATGGTAATTTCTCAGAAAAAAAAGAAAAACCCTATTCCTGTTCCCCATCAGTTGCTCTCATTTCAAAATTTCAGAATTCTAGCTCATTCCGTTTGTCCAATAGTACATTTTACCACTTTTCTTAACATTTTAGTACGTTTTTCCAACAACCCAACCTTATGACAACCCTACGCTCCAGAATTGGCCCATTGCACATTTTCAAGATTCTAGCTTAAACCGTTGATACCCAGTCGGTCAGTCGTATCCCTACACTTTTATATTTAATTCAGTAAATAATTATTCAACCAATTAATCAATCAATTAACTAAATGCCCTAAAACTCCAAAATAAAACAATTAAATAAACATACAAATTAAAAAATAAAAAAGAATTTCCAACTTATAAGTTTAGGGCAAATTTAGATAGCAATTTTTAAGGATTCCGAGTATTTCCCTTTAAAGAAGGACCAGAAAAAAAACTCTAATCTTTGAAACAGCACATGCAAGGCCACAAGTAAACAATTGACTTTGGCCTATGTGGGTGTGGTTCTCAGCACATCCCATCTCTTATCCTGAAATGCATTTCTTATTCCTAGAAAAAATTACGTATCCTCTTTGTAATGTAAACAAATGGGAGAGAATAATGAAAGAAGGAAGGAAGGAAAGAAATAAAGAATATCAAAGAAGGCTTCAAACCGCCCCCCCCTCCATTGGGGATATTTATTTTTTTTCAAAACTTTTATTGTTAGGAATTTTATTGTTGCTTTGCCTCATGGGGCCGGGTTATGAGTTGTGATACTTAAATTCTCGCTTGAAGATGGTCATGGGGAGGAGGGGGGCTGTTGCTTTCTGGCATCGTGTGAGAAATGTTAATAATGCCTTTTGTGCCCATGTTGTTTCTGTAAATTTATTTAATTATTTTTAATTTATAATTTTTGGAAATATTTGTTTCTTTTCTTTTTATACGGCTTCCCTGCTGATCGGGGGTGATCTGTTATTGTGTGAATTGAAGGAAATCATGTGTGGAATGCTATGAGCGAAGAAGACGTTGGAAAAAAATTGAAGAATACATGGGGAGAGGTTGCATATCATTTCTTTTAATTATGAAAGAATTTCAAGAGAATTTCGAAAAACAAAAAACGGAAAATCGAAAGAAACGCCATTTGAAAACCATTTTTTTTTAAGGAGAACTTTTGGGGGGAAAAAACGTTAACTGACAGACAGATACCCTCAGCCTATGTGAATTCATTTAAATATATTTAAATCTGAACTAACTCAGCCATAATTATTTGGCCAATTTGGATTATCGATCATTCCTCTCATTCTATATGAGATATGTGAATTTTTTCTGGAAAATATTCAAATAGGCATGAGGTTTCAAAGTATTTCACTCCATTTAATACGGCTAAAAATATTGAGATATGTCAAATTTGCAGAAAATCAAAAATGTACGGGGTGAAATGGCAAAAAAAAAAAAAAAAACAAAAACGAAAATCAACTTTAGACTGCTGTCATTTTTAAGCCACTCATCCGATAGCTTTTTAAATTATTCCAGTGACAGCTCATTATATTGTTTAGAAGCGTACAAAAGCATTTTGGTGAAAACTATCCAGAAAAAAAAGTTATTCGTGATGGAATTCAAGCGTGATAGTGTGATTTCTTTATATTTGGCTGGAGAACCACAAGTGGCTATCGTTAGAGCACTCCAGCATTTAAATGTGAATAAATCTCCGTGATACTGGTAGCGTAGACCCACTTCAAAGAAGTGGACGGAAGAAAACATAAAGGATTCGAAAAGTAAAGAAGCGACTTGATCGAAACCCGCATCGCAGTGGCTGAAAAATGGTTCGTGAGCTGAACATATCGCAATATTCCATTCGGCAAATATTGAAAAATAAGCTCGGGGTGAAGCCCTTAAAATTTCAAAAAGTGCAAGAACTTACACCGCAAGAACGCAACAGAAAGAAAATAGACTCAAACGAGCTAAAGAGTAGCTTTGCTTGGCCGAAAGTGGTGAACAGCCGGGTTTTGAATTTCTCCAATGAGAAAACATTCGTTGTCCAGCCGTTTGTTTACTTGCCAAAGAGGTCAGCTGAAAACGTGCACCTTCGATTGGCCACCAGAACTCAAGCGCCGGCCGGCAAAATGATGGTGTGAGCCGCCATAACATCCGATGGTCGCTCTCCGCCCATATTAATTGACCGAGGCACCAGAATATTGTCGAGAAAATATTCTGGAGGGTGTATTAAAGCCTTGGGCATGCAAATATTTTGGCTGCAGACCTTGGACATTTCAACAGGACTCAGCACCATTGCACCCGAAATGAAGTTCCTAGCTTCATTTCCATCGCACAATGGCCACCAAAATCTCTGGATACCAATCTGTTGGACTATTGTGTCTGGAATATTTTGGGAGGCAAGGTTGGCACTAAAAAATACCAAAGTGTCGATCATCTCAAGCAAGGGCTTCGCCGGGAATGGGCCAATATACCGCAGGGCAACATTTGGGCAGCGTGTGACGGTTTAATTGGTCGTTCGAAGGCCATAATTCATGGCAAAGGTGACCAATTCGAACAAATCTAAACTTATTCTAAAATTTGATGCTATTTCCGACATTTTTCTGCTTTCATTCAATAAAATTTAAAAACAAAATAAAAAAATCATGGTGTTTGACTTTGTTGCCGTTTTTTTTTTATCTCAAGGGTGTAAAGAGGTTACCTTAGATTTTGACCAGAACCAGAACCACTCTTATCCTAATAATTTAGCGTTGATTGACCTGTAATTGTGACAGATAGAGCGACTGCAAAATAAAGAAAACATGTGTTGTTGGTCCGTTTCATCCAATAAATGTTTCGCGAACTTTTCCAATGTCAATTCTAACCCTAAATCAAGCTGCATGCAGAAATGTGTTTCAATCTCTTTAGGTTAATGAGACATTTAATGCCCCTTACAAGATACGGTTGGAGAGTATAACAAGTAAAAAAGCAGTAAGTTCGGACGGGCCGAACTTTGAATATCCTCCACCATTTGAAACGAATTTGGAAATTTTCAAAAAATGAACTCCTTTAAAAATTCTGTTAAAATCTTAAAAATACCGAATATATCCGTTTTTTGGGGTCTATACGATGTGGACCTACGTAGACATTGTATGTCATAAGCCATTACCTGAAACTTGAAATAAACGGTGAATAATGTCGCTAAAATCATCAAAATACCGTATATAGGGAGGTGCTTGTATTTCGGAGTTATATGGAGACCTGGACATGCAAAGACAATTTTCTGTCACAGGCTGTAGCATTTCGAACTTCAAATATGACCTCTCAAACAATTTCGGTTAGTATTGTACCTAAAATCGTCAAAATTCCGAATATAGAGAGGTACTGATATATGGGGCCTATTCGAAGACGTAGACCTGTAGTATCCATAACGAACTTCAAATTCCAAATTTGAAACAATTCCGGTGAATAATGTCGCTAAAATCATCAAAATACTGAATATCGGGAGGTAGCGTTATATGGGGGCTATACGAAGACTTGGACCTGCACAGAGAATTTTCTGTCATAGGCTGTAGTATC
Source organism: Musca domestica (assembly GCF_030504385.1). Lineage (NCBI taxonomy): Eukaryota > Metazoa > Arthropoda > Insecta > Diptera > Muscidae > Musca > Musca domestica. Next base: position 2,476,332 of record NW_026712315.1, on the reverse strand, counting down.
CATTACGAACTCTATATACGTCATTTGAAACTATTCCGGTTAATTATGACGCTAAAATCATCAAAATACCGAATATCGGGAAGTAGCGTTATATGGGGGCTACACGAAGACGTAGATCTGCATAGATAATTTTCTGTCATAGGCTGTATCATCCATTACGAACTTTAAATACCAAATTTGAAACAATTCCGGTCAATAATATCGCTAAAATCTTCAAAATACCGAATATCGGGAGGTAGCGTTATATGGGGGCTATGCGAAGACGTGGACCTGCACAGACAATTTTCTGTCACAGGCTGTATCATCCATTTCGAACTTTAAATACCAAATTTGAAACAATTCCGGTAAATAATATCGCTAAAATCATCAAAATACCGAATATCGGGAGGTAGCGTTATATGGGGCCTATATGAAGACGTAGACCTGTATAGACAATTTTCTGTCATTGGCTGTAGTATCCATTTCGAACTTTAAATACCAAATTTGAAAAAATTCCGGTGAATAATGTCGCTAAAATCATCAAAATACTGAATATCGGGAGGTAGCGTTATATGGGGGCTATACGAAGACGTAGACCTGCACAGACAATTTTCTGTCATAGGCTCTCGTATCCATAAGGAACTTTAAATACTAAAATTGAAACAATTCCGGTGAATAATTTCGCTAAAATCATCAAAATATCGAATATCGGGAGGTAGCGTTATATGGGGGCTATCTGAAAACGTGGACCTATATGGCCCATTTACGTACTTATCCACCTTACTGGCAAAATAAACGTGTGTGCAAAATTTTAGACTTCTATCTCAAATAGTTCGAAAGATAGCGTGATTACAACAGACAGACGGACAGACAGAGAAACAGACAGACGGACATCGCTAAATCGATTTAGAATTTTACGCTGATCAAGAATATTTATACTTTGTTGGGTCCGACATGAGTATTTCGAGGAGTTACAAACGGAATGACAAAGCTAATATACCCTCCGTATACCGTATGGTGGAGGGTATAAAATTGAAATTCGCCTCATTTGTAAGACCCTGCCAAGATAACCTTTCTTTATTCTCGCCCCACTCCTTATCAACGGCAAAAATTATTCACATAAGAATCGATTTAGCTGGGTTTCATGCATTGTCGCTAATTATAAAAATAACAACAACAACAAAAACACTTTTCTAGATCAAAGCTAAGCTAGAAGGTATTCCAGCAACAGCAGCCAATTTCTCTTCGTTTTTGTTAAACAACCAGGCAATCATCCCTGAATTATTATTCATTTAATTCTTTTTTTTAATAACAATTTGAAACAAAGTTCAAATAATCTCCAAATATATAATTAAAAACGGAATTTTAATTTTCTCTTGAACTATCTCCTTCCATGATTTTGCTCAGCCACACCAGAGATCTTTTGCGTTTCAAACAAAACGTTTTTTTTTCTCTCCACCTCTCAATGGGCTTGAGAATAGTCTATAGTTCTTAAACAGAGAACTATAGTTCAGTAAAGACAGTTCCACCTCTTTGGCTATTTTTGAAAAATAAGCTCGATATTTAATTGAGTTCGGCATGGCGATGACTCAGCCATGAACAACTAGCTGCTGCTGCTGATAATAGCAAACAATAGTTTTGCTGTTTTTTTTTTTTTTGCTTTTCAAGAGCAGACCGACAAGGCAGCTTGGCTACCAGAGCTAGTATTTATTGTATTTGTTCTCGTTGTTGTTGTTGTTTTTGGAATTTCTAAATGAAATGCACTCATAATTAGCATTAAATCGCCACAAATTGACAATTTTGAAAAATAAAATTATATAAATGACTGTCGAAACCGAACAATGAATTGTGGAATTATAACGTCTCTACCGATGGCAGGGAAATACCAGAAATGGAAAAGTGGCATGGGGAAAGTTCAGACAAGCAATTCTTGGGGGGAAAATAAAATAAGAGCAGGTAAAAGAATACCAAAATCGGACGGGCCGATATTTTAATACCCTCCACCATAGGGTAAAGGAAGCATTGGAACCCATTATGACCCACAAATAGCAATTTTTAAACAAATTTGTGGGAAAATATGGCAAAAATAGGCAAAAAAAAAAACGGAATATCGAGAGGAGATTATATAGAGGGGAGATATACCAAAATGTGGACCTTTACAGGGCTGCCCATATTCGACGGACCCATCTGGAAACGCCATAACTTTTGACAGAGATGTCACATCGCTTAATGATATACCGCGTTTGAAGCGTCAGTCCAAGCAGATTTTTACCATGAACCAATACCCGTCACGCGAGCGCTCTGAAATAGTTGAACTTTACATTCAACAGAAGAAGTCAATTGTGAAAACTCAACGTGCTTTTAAAACATTAAAAAATGTGAGAAGTGCACCTTCTAAGAACACCATTAAGCGTTTATACGAAAAATTTTCGACTGGTAAGGCTCTTTCTAATCCGAAGAGGCCATATAAAAGTCGACGAAGGCGATCGGCCGAGAATATCGCTGCCGTACGAGCCAGTGTTGAGAGGTCCCCAAGAACATCCCAAAAACGCCGTTCTCAGCAGTTGGACATGGCTCGGTCCACTTTACAACGGATTATTCGCATTGATTTGCATTTGTTGCCGTACAAAATTCAATTGATGCAAAGAATGTTGCCTGCGGACAAGCCTCGTCGATTGGAATTAAAAAAAACATGCGTCCGTCGAATGCGTCAGTGTTTCGTCATCGGAGCTAGAACCCATTATGACCAACAAATATCAATTTTTAAACAAATCCGTAAAAAAATGTGGCAAAAATCAACAAAATACCGATTATCGAGGGGTACCGTTATATGAGGACCATATACAATACGTGGTCCGATATATCTAATTTTCCATGCCAACCATCCTAGACACAATACAAATTGTTCTTCTAAATTTTAAAGCTCTATGTCAAATAATGTCGGCTGTAACGTAATTTCAACAGACAGACGGACGGATAGACAGACGGTCATCGTTAAATCGACTTAGAATTTTATGTTGATTACGAATATATCTACTTTATGGGGTCTACGGCGAATATTTAGGGATTACACAAAAGGAATAACCTCTCCAAGGTGTAGGGTATAAAAACACAATGAGTAGTTGGTACTTGTTAATACCCTCCACCATACTACGGAGGGCATACTAACTTTGTCATTCCGTTTGTAACTCCCCGAAATTCTCATGTCAGACCCAACAAAATTTATTCTCGATCAGCGTAAAAATCTAAGTCCATTTAGCTGATCTTTCGACTGTATGTCTTTCGAAATCACGATAGAGTCCACATTATTAATTTGGCACAAAGGCTTATATTGTATGCCGACCAATTGGTATTGATAATGGGCTATAGGTATAGCCCCCCAAATAACAACAATATCTCCAGATTTTCGGTATTTTCAAGGTTTCTGCCACAATTTCCCAGCAAATTAGCTGAAACTTTAAACTTGGGGTTCTTGGTGTTTCTGCTTACTGCCTGCAAAAATATTCGCTACAGGTCCACTATTTGTCTATAGATCCTTAAATCACTTCTCGTTGTTTGATGAAAATGGCTCTACTTGAAATCAAGTATTTCCTCCTATATACGCCTTTTATTTGATCTGGTCTCAACCCCGCATAATTTTTATACCCTCCACCATACTATGGAGGGTATTTTAACTTTGTCATTCCGTTTGTAAGTCCTCATGTCGGAACCAGCTCTTGATCAGCGTAAAATTCTAAGCCGACTTAGCGATGTCCGCCTGTCAGCCTGTCTGTCTGTCTATCTGTTGTAATCACTCTATTTTTCGAAAGAATTGAGATAGAAGGCTAAAATTTTGCACACATATTTATTTTGCCAGTAGGCAGGTTAAGTTCGTAAATGGGCCATATAGGTCCACATTTTCGTATAGCCCCCATATAAAGGTACCTCCCGATATTCGGTATTTTGATGATTTTAGCGACATTATTATCCAGAATTGTTTCAAATTTGGCATTTGAAGTTCGAAATGGATACTACAGCCTATGACAGAAAATTATCTGTGCAGGTTCAGGTCTTCGTATAGCCCCCATATAACGGTACCTCCCTATATTCGGTATTTTGACGATTTTGACGACAATACTTACCGAAATTGTGTGAGATGTCGAATTTGAAGTTCGTAATGGATGCTACAGCCTGTAACAGAAAATTGTCTTTCAAGGTCTAGGTTTTCGTATAGCCCCCATATAGCGGTACATCTCAATATTCGGTATTTTGACGAGTTTAGGTACAATACCCACCGAAATTGTTTGAGATGTCGTATTTGAAGTTTGAAATGGATACTACAGCCTGAGAAAGAAAATTGTCTGTGCACCACATAATGGTACCCTACTATATTCGGTATTTTGATGATTTTAGCGACATTATTAACCGCAATTGTTTCAAATTTGGCATTTGAAGTTCGAAATCGATACTACAGCCTATGACAGAAAATTATCTGTGCAGGTTCAGGTCTTCATATAGCCCCCATATAACGGTACCTGCCGATATTCGGTGTTTTGATGATTTTAGCGACATTATGTACCGGAATTATTTCAAATGTAATATTTGAAGTTCGAAATGACAGAAAAAAGAAGCCTATAACAGAAAATTGTCTGTGCAGGTCCACGTCTTCGTATAGCCCCCATATAACGGTACCTTCCGATATTCGGTATTTTGATGATTTTGGTATTTGAAGTTCGAAATGGATACTTCAGCCTATGACAGAAAATTGTCTGTGCTGGTCTACGTCTTCGTATAGCCCCCATATAATGTTACCTCCCGATATTCGGTATTTTGATGATTTTAGCGACATTATTCAACGGAAGATTTTCAAATTTTGTATTTGAAGTTCGAAATGGATGCTACAGCCTATGACAGAAGATTGTCTGTGCAGGTCCACATCTTTGTATAGGCCCCATATAATGTTACCTCCCAATAATCGGTATTTTGATAATATTAGCGACATTATTCAACGGAAAATTTTCAAATTTTGTATTTGAAGTTCGAAATGGATGCTACAGCCTATGACAGAAGATTGTCTGTGCAGGTCTACATCTTTGTATAGACCCCATATATCAGTACCTCCCTATATTAGGTATTTTGATGATTTTAGCGACATTATTCACCGGAAATGTTTCAAATTTGGTATTTGAAGTTCGTAATATATACTACAGCCTATGACAGAAAATTGTCTTTCAAGGTCCGGGTCTTCATATAGCCCCCATATAACGTTTCCTCCCGAAATTCGGTATTTTGATGATTTTAGCGACATTATTCACCGGAATTGTTTCAAATTTGGGATTTGAAGTTCGAAATCGATACTACAGCCTGAGACAGAAAATTATCAGTGCAGGTTCAGGTCTTCATATAGCCCCCATATAACGGTACCTCCCAATATTCGGTATTCTGATGATTTTAGCGACATTATCCACCAGAGTAGTTTCAACTTACGTATTTAGAGTTCGTAATGGGAACTACAGTCTATGACAGAAAATTGTCTTTCAAGGTCCAGGTCTTCGTATAGGCCCCATATATCAGTACCTCCCTATATTCGGAATTTTGACGATTTTAGGTACAATACTAACCGAAAGTGATTGAGAGGTCATATTTGAAGTTCGAAATGGATGCTACAGCCTATGACAGAAAATTGTCTGTGCAGGTCCACGTCTTCATATAGCCACCATATAACGGTACCTCCCGATATTCGGTATTTTGATGATTTTAGCGACATTATTCACCGGAATTGTTTCAAATTTGGTATTTAAAGTTCGAAATAGATACTACAGCTTATGGCAGAACATTTTTATGCAGGTCCAGGTCTTTGTATAGGCCCCATACATCAGTCCCTCCCTATATTCGGTATTTTGTTGATTTTAGCGTGATTATTCGCCGGAATTGTTTCAAATTTGGCTTTTGAAGTTCGTAACATGTACTACAGCTTATGACAGAAAATTATCTGTGCAGGTTCACGTCTTTGTATAGCCCCCATATAATGCTACCTTCCGATATTCGACATTACAACATTTTAAACGGATTTTATTTTTTGAAAATTTCCAAATTGGTTCTAAATGGTGTGAAGGGTATTCAAAGTTCACCCCGGCTGAGTCTACTGCTTATTAACTTGTTTTTTTTTGTTGTTGGCCTTAATACAGCACTGGAGAAATATATTTAAATACATATTTCGTCGATACACCCGAAACTATTTTAATAAATATTTGTTTAATTTAAAGAGCATCACATAGCCGCTCTCTGAGAATTTACGTGCATATTTGTGTTATTGTTTGTGTGTATGTATTCGTGTGTGCGCATACCATTTAAGCATTAATTCATTCATTCATTCATTGCTCGTTCGATTGATTTGTGTGCCAATAATTTTGTTAATTTGTATTTGAATTTATATCGAATGCTCGAGGGAAAGTGTGTGTGTGGGGGGAGGGGAGAGGTGCCACGACATGTGTACTCAATCATTATTTGCGATGGCAAATTGATACAGTGCCAACAAAAACTATTTGCACAAATACAAACATTAACATAAATAGAGGGATGGCAGAGTTAAGCAAACGATGGCTTAATGGAATAATTTTGATTTTTGGAAATGTGACCTGTGACATGCATTGTTAAGCAAGGTCTGGGCTCATATTTGTATACGGTCCAACTCATATAAAGGCCTTGAAATCTTCCACAACTCAGATTGATTGATTATATAGTGAAATTATAATAAAAAGGTGCTATTTTTTATTAAATTTGTCATTCCGGGGCTAGATTTCATGGGCTAGATGGGTCAACGTTTTCCGTATAGCCCCCATATAACTGTATCTCCCGATTTTCGCTACTTTGAAGGATTCTGCCACAATTTGTAACCAGGTGAAATGAAATTTGACAATTAGGGTTCTAGGTAGGTTCTCTGTTCTCTCATCGCACAAAATATAAGTCCTATGGCCCCCATATAATAGTACCTCCCGATTTTTTGGGTACTTTAAAGGTTACAACCACAATTACCAACCAAACTTTACATTTAGGGTTCTTGGTAGGTCTGTTCTCTCCCTATATAAAACATATTCGCTAGAGGTCCAGTAATTGGTATGGCCCCCATATAAGGGTATCCCGATTTTCGGTATTTTTAGGGTTTTTTGTCACAATTCCCAACCAAATTACCTGAAACTTTACATTTGGGTTTTATGGTAGGTCTATTCGCTCCCTGCAAAAAATATTCGCTAGAGGTCCAGTAATTGGTATGGCTCCCATATAACAGTATCTCCTGCTTTACGGTATTTCAAAGGTTACTGCCACAATTTCCAAACAAATTAGCTAAAATATTATATTTAGGGTGGGTCTGCTCTCTTCTTTGCCAAAAATATTCGCTACAGGTCCACAGTACCTCCCAGTTTTCGCAAATTTTGAGCGCTTTTCTTGTCAAAATTTCCAACGAAATAAGATGAAAATTGATAATTAAGGTTCCCGATAGGTTTGTTGTCTCTCTGCAAAAAATATACGCTGCAGGTCCACTAAATGGTATTGCTCCCATATGTAGATACCTCCAGATTTTCGGTATTTTGAAGGTTTCTGATACAATTTGCAACCAAATTAGCTGAAACTAAATTGTTTGAAATTTGGTATTTGAAGTTCGCAATGGATACTACAGCCTAAGAGAGAAAATTATCTGTGCAGGCCCTCGTCTTCGTATAGCCCCCATATAACGGTACCTGCCGATATTGGGTATTTTGATGATTTTAACGAATTTATTCACCAGAATTGTTTCAAATATTTAAAGTTCGAAATGGATACTACAGCCTATGACAGAAAATTGTCTATGCCGGTCCACGCCTTCGTATAGCAGCCCCCATATAACGCTACCTACCGATATTCGGTATTTAGATGACTTTAACGTCATAATTCACCACAGTATTTTCAAATCACGTATTTAGAGTTCATAATGGAAACTACAGTTTGTGACAGAAAATTATCGATTCAGGTCAAGGTCTTCGTAGAGGCCCCATGTATCAGTACCTCCCTATATTCGGTATTTTGACGTTTTTATTTACAATACTCATCGAAATTGTTTGAGATGTCATATTTGAAGTTCGTAATGGATGCTACAGTCTGTGCCCGAAAATTGTCTATGCATGTCCAGGTTTTCATATAGCCCCCATATAAAGGTACCTTCCGATATTCGGTATTTTAATGATTTTAGGCATATTTTTCAGCAGAATTGTTTCGAATTTGGTACTTGATGTTCGTAATGGATGCTACAACCTAAGACAGAAAATTGTCTTTGCAGGTCCACGTCTTCATATAACCCCCCCTATAATGGTTCCTTCCGATATTCGGTATTTTAATGATTTTAGGCATATTTTTCAGCAGAATTGTTTCAAATTTGGTATTTGAAGTTCGTTATGGATACTACAGCTTAAGACAGAAAATTGTCTGTGCCGGTCCACGTTTTCGTATAGCAGCCCCCATATAACGCTACCTACCGATATTCGGTATTTTGATGATTTTAGCGACATTATTCATCGGAATTGTTATTTGAAGTTCGTAATAGATAATACGTTCTAAGACAGAAAATTGTCTGTGCAGGTTCTCGTCTTCGCATAGCCCCCATATAACGGTACCTTCCGATATTCGGTATTTTAATGATTTTAGGGACATTATTCATCGGACTTGTTTCAAATTTGGTATTTGATGTTCGTAATGGATGCTACAACCTAAGACAGAAACATGTCTGTGCAGGTCCTCGTCTTCGTATAGCCCCCATATAACGGTACCTTCCGATATTCGTTATTTTAATGATCTTAGCGACATTATAACCGAATTTTTTAACTTTCGTATTTGAATATTGTAATGGCTTATGCAGGTTCATGTCGTCGTATAGACCCTAATATAACAGCTACATTCGGTATTTTTAAGTTTCTAACAGAATTTTTAACGGATTTTATTTATTTTATTTTATTTTACTTTTTTTTTTTTGAAAATTGCCAAAATTCGCTCCAAATGTTGGAGGGTCTTCAAAGTTCGGCCCGGCCGAATTTAAAGCTTTTTACTTGTTTTTTTTTATAATTTTATATTATTTGCCCACCACGTTTGATAATTAAAGAAAAACAAAATGGAAATCCCTAACGGATGGTGAGGTTTTTCGTTATTTATTTTCCTTTTTTTTTATTTTGCATTCTTCAACAAATTTAAATATTTACATTTATAATAGCTGTGAAGTAATTTTTAAACGTTTATCTGCTTTGTTTGTCCTGTCGATCGTTTTTAATGACCCTTGGCCATTTTTGCGAAATAAATGGTGATGATGATTATTTTTTTTATTTCCATAATATAATAAAAAATTCAACGGAAAAGTGTCAACCAATGTGAAAAAAGTTCTCACACACTCGCACACCCTACAATAAATAATAATTTTCTGCCCAATGTCCCTGAGGGGGCAAGAGAAAATGCTCGTTATATTTTTAATTTTTTTTTTGGAATTTATTCTTCCTGGTAAAATAAATGTTTGCTCAATTGAATATCCTTTGTGCGTGATTTCAGTTGTCCGGTTTTTTTTTTGTTCCTTTCTTTTCTGTTTTTCTTCTTCTACTCTTTTGCATCGAAAAAATATTAACAATTTATTTTGTCACAAATAAAATCTCAGTGATTCTTTCAATATGGCAAAATTATGCGGGAAACTTGGAAAAAAACAACAAATCCAAAAATAAATATTTCAATTTGGTTAAACAACAAATAATATTATTGCTAACGATTTTTTTGTTTAATTACAATTCAATGACTTATTTTTACATTTAATTATATTTTATTGCCAAAAGGTAAGGAGAGAGCATAAGAAAAAAATAATATAAAAAGCCATGTCATCAGAAAATGTAACGAAATGGCATGACAACAATATTTAAATGTCGATGTTTTGATCGGAAAAAATAAATTTGCTTTTGATAAGGGCCAGTGTTCTTAAAGAAACTTTTTTCCTAAAAGTATGCTTTAAAAATAAATTTTTAGGGTCTTCAAAAATACCCTCTCAAAGTGTGAGGATCCCACAATTTCCAATCGTAAGTTTTCTCAGATCAATATTCTCTTTGGGAAACAATCTGAAAAATAATTGCTTTTGATAAGAGCCAGTGTCCTAAAAGAACCTTTTTTTCCTAAAAGTATGCTTTAAAAAGAGTGGGAATCCTACAATTTCCAATAGAAAGTTTTCTCTGATCAATCCTCTCTTCGGAAAACAATCTGAAAAAAATATTTGCTTTTGATAAGAGCCAGTGTCCCTAATGAAACTTTTTTCCTAAAAGTATGCTCTAAAAATACATTTTTTTTTGGATACGGTCTTCAAAAATACCCTCTCAAAGTGTGAAGATCCCACAATTTCCAATCGTAAGTTTTCTCAGATCAATACTCTCTTCGGGAAACAATCAGAAAAAAATTTGCTTTTGATAAGAGCCAGTGTCCTAAAATAACCTTTTTTCCTAAAAGTATGCTTTAAAAATGCATTTTTCGGGATAGGGTCTTCAAAAATAACCTCTCAAAGTGTGAGGATCCCACAATTCCCAATCGAAAGTTTTCTCAGATCAATCCTCTCTTCGGGAAACAATCTGGAAAAAAATTGCTTTTGATAAGAGCCAGTGTCATTAAAGAACCTTTTTTCCTAAAAGTATGCTTTAAAAGTGTGGGAATCCCACAATTTCCAATAGAAAGTTTTCTCTGATCAATCCTCTCTTCGGAAAACAATCTGAAAAAAATATTTGCTTTTGATAAGAGCCAGTGTATGCAAATTTGGTATTTGAAGTTCGAAATGTATACCAGAGCCTAAGAGTGAAAATGAGCCATGTGGGTCTACGTCTTCGTATAGCCCCCATATAGCCGTACCCGGTATACTCGGTATTTTGATGAGTCCAGCGACATTATTTACCGGAATTGTTTCAAATTCGTAATGTATACCATAGCCTAAAACAGAGAATGAGCCATGTAGGTCCACGTCTTCGTATAGCCCCCCATATAATGTTAACCCCCCCCCCCCCCCCCCCCCATATTCGGTATTTTGATGATTTTAGGGACATTATTCAACGGAATTGTTTCAAATTCTATATTTGAAGTTCAATATGGATACTACAGCCTATGACAGAAAATTGTGTAGGCAGGTCCACGTCTTCGTACAGCCCCCATATAACGGTACTCCCGATATTCGGTATTTTTATGATTTTAGCGACATTATTCACCGGAATTGTTTCAAATTTGTTATTTGAAGTTCGTAAGGCATACCACAGCCTAAGACAGAAAATGAGCCATGTGGTCCACGTCTTCGTATAGCCCCCATATAACGGTACCCCCCGATATTCGGTATTTTGATGATTTTAGTTATATTATTTACCGGAATTATTTGAAATTTGATATTTGAAGGTCGCAATGGATACTACAGCCACAGCCAGAAACTTGTCTGTTCATGTCCACGTCTTCGTATCGCCCCCATATTAGGGCTCCTCCATATATTCAGTATTTTCATGATTTTAGCGACATTATTTATCGGAATTGTTTCAAATTTGGTATTGGAAGTTCGTAAGGCATACCACAGCCTAAGACAAAAAATGAGCCATGTGGTCCAAAAAACCAGGTAGCCAGACATGGACTCTAAAAACATTTCCGAGTTTTATCTAAGAGAATTCCTTAAGGACTACCGTTTCTGTATAAAATTTACACTTTCTTTAAGAATGATTTTTTTCTTTCATAACCTCCCGTCACCATTTCTTAGAAAAATACAAAAATTGATTATTTTATTTTTTTTTATCGCGAAAAAAAGCCCCAGAATCAATTAATTTTTGTCGCAAATAAAAAACCCTTAGACAAATAAAATTACAAAATTTCAGCCATTGAACTGTTATCAACCTCGTGTTATTGCCTGAACCTGGCCTTATGACATTGTCCAATTAAAATATGTTTTCGAAATGCAAAAATTGCAATGGTGACAATTTTCGCTTTTTCAAATTAATCTTAAGATTGAGTGAGTGTGAACAGCCGGCCATGTAAAAATGATTTACGAAAATATTGATAACCTAATTAGCTGGAAAAAAATGATATTTTTATTTATTTGTTTCAATGAAATCAATTTGCCTAGAATCGGCAATATGGGGGTTATCATCTGCTGCATGGTCGCCTGAGTGGACAGAGACAATGGGTGTTTTTTTTTAGATTCTTTTTTATTATTTTTTTTTTTTTTTTGTAAATCTTTATTTGAATTGCGTATTGGCAACAATATTTTCCATTTACTTCTGAGTCAATACAAATTTCCAGCTGTTGTTTTTTGTAGTTTTGTATTTTTTTTTTTTTTTTGATTGAGGCCAATGATGGAATACTTTGAAATTGACTTTGGCTTTGGCTGCTGAATGATATTTTTACATTAACCAACGCCCCCAAATATCCGCTCGAGAGACAAAGCGCAACAACACACCAACATGTGTCTGCCAAAGGCAATATTTTGTGTCCGTAAAGATAAATTGAAAATTGAAAAGATAAATTGAAAATTGCACGATGGTCCACAATGGGTTAATAAAATATTAAAATTTTAAGTCACTTTGGTTGGAAAGTTGGACAAATTTGAGTATCTGAAAGCATTGGGACAGGGTGAGATGAAAAACCTGTAAAGAAAGTCTTAAAGTCGGGCGGGGCCGACTTTATGGTACCCTACATCACTTTGCCAATTTAATAGAGCTCCGCATAACAATTAAAAGTCTTTATCGGAGAATTCAATCCTACACGCTATGATTATAATTATAATTTAAAGTTCAAAGGACTAAATATGCCGAAGCATTTGTAACTTTTAAATTCGGACATGTATTGCCCCGTTGGTGCAAAATTAATTTGAAATCGGATAGAAATATATATATGTATGGGAGCTATATCCGAATCGGAACCGATCTCGATAAAAATTGGAAAATATATTTCTGTGCTGTATTTGATATATTACCCTGAATATCGTTGTTACGGAGTGCATATAACGGCTGTGGGTAATAAATCGGATGAACAGTATATATGGGAGCTATAGCTATATCTGAACCGATCTTCACCAAATTTGCCATACTACCTTCTAGACTCAATTCGGTCTTATGTGCCAAATTCCATATTAGACGTTTGGTGCACAATAAATGGTAAATCGGACGAAGTTATATATGGGAGCTATATCCAAATCTGAACCGATCTCGATAAAATTTAGCAAAGGTATTTCTGAGCTGTATTTGATATATTTCCCCAAATATTGTTGGAACAGAGTGCATATTACGGCTGCGGAGGACAAAAATAACAAATCGGATGCACAATATATATGGGAGCTATATCTATATCTGAACCGATTTCAATCAAATTTGGCATACTTATTTTCAGGTCAAATCTGATCGTACGTGCAAAATTCCATGCTATTCGGACAGATATTACACGTTTGGTGCACAATAAAAGGCAAATCGGACAAAGATATATGTGGGAGCTATATCTATATCCGAACCGATTTCGAACCAATTTGGCATACTTATTTTCAGGTCCAATCTGATCGTACGTGCAAAATTCCATGCTATTTGGACAGATACCAAACGTGCAGGTGCACAATAAAAGGCAAATCGGACGAAGATATATATGGGAGCTATATCTATATCTGAACCGATTTCGATCCAATTTGGCATACTTATTTTCAGGTCCAATCTGATCGTACGTGCAAAATTCCATGCTATTCGGACAGATATTACACGTTTGGTGCACAATAAAAGGCAAATCGGACGAAGAGATATATGGGAGCTATATCTAAATTTTGACCGATTATCTCCGGGTTCGTCCTTGGGCCAAGCAAATGATTTGTACAAAATTTCATCTGGATAGGGCCATAAATGCGAACTGTACTTTGTTTACAAAAATTCATGGACAGACTGACAGACGGACGGACGGACGGAATGCATAAATCGACTCAGAATGTGATTCTGTGCAGATCATCAAAAGGAACTATGGGTCTATCTCGTTTCCTTTTTTGCCTGTTACAAACAAATGCATAAAGATATAATACCCTGACCACCTTGTGGTGTAGGGTATAAAAACACTACAAAGTCAAATGCCATAATTTTAACATTTTTTTTTTAATTTTTTTTGAATGAAAGCAAAAAATGTCGGAAATAGCATCAACTTTAAGAATAAGTTCAGATTTGTATGAATTGATCAACTTTGGCACGAACTGTGGCCTTCAAACGGCCAATGAAACCATCACACCATTCCCCGCGAAGCCCTTGCTGGAGGTGATCTACGCTTTGGTATTTGTTAGTGCCAACCTTGCTTTCCAAAATAGTCCGGAAACAATAGTCCAACGGATTGGTGTTCGGAGACATTGGGCGCTGGCAATGAAGCGAGGAATATCATTTTGTAACCATTCTTGGGTGGCGCGTTCTGAGTACCATGGTGCTGAGTCCTGTTGCAAATGTCCAAGGTCTGCGGCCAAAATGTTTGCGTGCCCAGGACTTTAATATACCCTCCAGAAAATTTTCGCAATAATATTCGGCATTTATTCTGATGCCACGGTCGATTAATACGAGCGGAGAGCGACCATCGGCTGTTATGGCGGCCCACACCATTACCATGGCCGGTGCTTGAGTTCTTGGGTGGCGCGTGCTGAGTGCCATGGTGCTGAGTCCTGTTGCAAATGTCCAAGGTCTGCGGCCAAAATGTTTGCGTGCCCACGACTTTAATATACCCTCCAGAATATTTTCGCGATAATATTCGTCATTTATTCTGGCGCCACCGGCAATTAATACGAGCGGAGAGCGACCACCGGCTGGCTCATTGGCTACCCACACCATCACCATGGCCGCCGCTGGAGTTCTGGTGGCCAACGGAAGTTGCACATTTTCAGCTGACCTCTTCGGAAAAAAGACACGATAATTTTGTTTGTTTACAAACAGCTGGACTACGAATATTTTCTCATCGGAGAAAATCAGAAACCGGCTGTTCACCACTTTCGGCCACGCCAAGTAACTCTTTGGCTCTTTTGAGTCTCTTTGACTCTTTTGAGTCTATTTTCTTTCTCTTGCAATGTTGCGGTGTAGTTTCTTGCACTTTTGGGAATTTCACTGGCTTTACCCCGACATTTTGTAATTTTTGCTCCATTTCCGTTTCGACTACACAAAATAATGTATTTATTTATTATTATTTTTTTTTTCAAAAATTTCCATTTAAATTGCCTATTAAAATTGTCTCGTTCTCTCCTTGCCATTTCAGGTATGTACTCTTAGTATTTGCTACTACAGACATTTGTTTCACACGCTCTCACATGCATACTGCCATCCATGTGTTGTAATGGTAAGTTTTGAAATTCAAGCCCAACACCACCATCACCACCCCCACCGCAGACAAGGTCATAAGTTCAACTTTGTTTGCTTGACAAAAAAAAAAAAAAAAAAAAACAGAAAAAAACAAGAAGAAGCGGAATATCCACTGATATTGAATCGATTTCAGCAAATAATGAAAATTTGTAAATCAATACATTTCAAAAATGACAGCTGCGCTGACATTCTAGCAATAATCAATCACGCAGACCCAAACACACGCACACACACACACACACACAAGGATATCATTTTCAATTTTTCCACAAGGAAAAATTGCCATGTGAATAAATAATGGGGTAATATGCATATGAGCATATTTGATAAGGCCGCACAGGTATAGTCAGGTAATTTATACAATGTTTTGAGCTAAATTTCCAAGGAGGGAGAATTTTCTCCGGTACATCGATTGGCCAGAGTTTTTTTTTACCCTCCACCTAGGAAAGGAGGGTATGGCCCATTTTTTGTCTTATACTGTAGTATCTACTACGAACTTAAAATATCACATTTGTCGCTAAAATCATCAGAATACCGAATATCGGGGGGGTACCGTTATAAGGGGACTATACGAAGAAGTGGACCTAAATGGCCCATTTTCTGTTTTAAGCTGAAGTGTCTAGTACGAACTTCAAACACCAAATTTGAAACAATTCCGGTGAATAGTGTCGCTCAATTCATTAAAATACCGAATCTAGGGAGGTACTGATATATGTGACCTATACGAAAATCTGGACCATGGACATGGCCCATTTTCAATACCAAATGTCCTGCAGACATTACATACATTTGAGTAGAATTTTATCAATCTACTTCAATTTGTTCGAAAGCTAGAGTGATTTCCACAGACGGACAGACATCGCATATTTCGAGGTGTTACAAATGCAATGACAAACTTAATACAACCTCCATACTATGGTGGAGGGTATAGAAATATATTTTTAAATCAACTGATATTGGTTGAGGGTATACCTCTTCGGGCTGATATTTTTTGATTTGTTTAAAATAGAGAACAAGAAAGTACCTGTCGGGCCAAATACCTTGGCACTATCCTTGACCGCCGATTAATTTGGAAGAGGAACACCGAGGAACGAGCTAAGAGAGGCTTGATAGGCAAAAGCTGGGGCCTCAAACCACACAGCATTAAATGGATGTATGAGTCAATCGTTCGCCCCATTCTAACCTGTGGATCTTTAGTATGGTGGCATTCTTTGAAGAAGTCAACCTACTCACGACACATTAACAAAGTTCAAAGAGCTGCATCTCTACTAATAACGGGTGCCTTCAGGAGCACGCCTCAAGCAACACTGAATACTCTACTGGGCCCTAAGCCCGCTGAGTATATGTGTGGAGGAACAGGCATTCAGGAGTGCTCTTCGACTCAGATAACTAAGGGAATGGCGCAGTCAACCCTTTGGACATTCTGCGATTCTAAGGCGTGTAAGAAATGTGGGAGAGGTAGCCTATGCAAGTGACTATATTTCACCACGATTAAGCTTCTACCCACCTGACATACACATACCTGATAGAGACGCCTGCGCCCATAACAACCCACCTTTCCGCGGCATAGCTGTTTATACCGACGGTTCAAAGATGGAGTGTGGTACGGGAGCTGGTGCCTTCTGTGACACGTGAATACCACAAGCTTGAAAACAACTGTAGCGTATTTCAGGCGGGCATCGTTGCAGTCAAAAAGCCCATAGACCTGCTGGTCACGAGGAGCATTGAGGTCAGCGGTCCGGTGACTATATATGTCGATAGTCATGCGCCGCTGAAGGTCTTGAGTGCCTTTACTATCAATTTTAGGGCTGTTTTGAACTGCAGAGAAGCCTTGGAAACAACTGGGTTGTCCATCAAGCTCTGTTGGGTTCCTGGACATTATAACATCCCAGGTAACGAGACTGTAGACGAATTGGCCAAACTAGGATCCGAATCAACTACAATTGAAGTAGACAACTCGGTTAAGCCACCACTGTGCCATTTCCTACAGGTTATTCACAGACATTGCTCTGAGAGAATTCAACAAAAATGGCTGGACGAAATGGGTTGCTGCACCATCTCCAAAATAATCTGGCCCACATTCTCAGAGAAGAGAAGAGAAAGTCGCTACTGTCATTGTCGATACCTGATCTAAAGCTTGTGGTTGCTATCATCACAGGTCACTGTAAGGTGAGGGCAATGACCTCGAAATGGGACAGCGACGACATTGACTACTCTGTAGGATCTGTCAAGATGAAGAAGAAATCGAGACAGTCGAACACTTGCCCTGCTACTGCCCAGCACTCATTAAAGTGAGACACAGGCTAGTGGGAGAACTAGTTTCACATGACCTGTCTTCTTTTTCTAACACTGACCCTATAGTAATCCTTCAATTAGCCAGAAGATTCAAGTAGCTAAAGACGAGACGGCAAACTCCTCAGGCGTAGATCACATTCTAAAATTGTATCTTTTATCTTCACCTCTTCTACCAATCATTTTTTCCTCCATTTCTTAACATTGTTTTAGGATGAACACAATGGACTTATAGGCCTCCGAGTGGAGCTGTTGCCATATGGTAACCGCGCTTCGTTTAGCCTAACCTAACCAAAGAGTGGACCGATATATCTGATTTTCAATACCAACAATCCTAGACACAATACAAATTATTCTGCTTAATTTTGACGCTCTACGTCAAATGATGTGGGCTGTATCGTGATTTCAATAGACAGACAGACAGACAGACAGGCAGACATACGGACAGTCAGACAGGCGGACATCGTTAAATCGTCTTAGAATTTTATGCTGATTATGAATATATATACTTTATGGGGTCTACGACGAATATTTAAGGATGTTACAAACGGATTGACAAAGTTAATATACCCTCCTTTCCCAAGTGGAGGGTAAAAAATCCTCTGACCAATCGATGTACCGTATGTATATATATATATATATATATATATATATATATATATATATGTACGATGCAGCCCAGATTATTTTGACGTAGAGCTTCAGAACAATTTATATTGTGTCTAGGATGGTTTGGTATTGAAAATGAGATATATCAGTCCACGTTTTGGTAGAGACCCCATCTAACGTTACCTCCCAAAATTCGGTATTTTAATGATTTTTGCCATATTTTTTCACGGATTTGTCTAAAATTTAGTATTTGTTGCCCATAATGGGTTCTAGCTCCGGTGACAAAACATTGTATGTATACATCCTCGTTTTAGTATAGCCTCCATATAACGGTACCTCCTGATATTCGGTATTTTGATGATTTTTGCCACGAATTTGTCTACAAAAATCGGTATTTGTTGGCCATAATGGGTTCTAGCTCCGGCGACGAAACATTGTATGTATAGGTCCTCCTTTTGGTATAGCTCCCATATAACGGTACCTCTCGATATTCGGTATTTTGAGGATTTTTGCCACATTTTCCCACGAATTTTTCTAAAAAATCGGTATTTTTTGGGTCATAATAGGTTCTAGTGTTTCCTTTAACCTAAAGTGGAAGGTATCAAGGGAATCAATTAATTTTTGGTATTTAAAATCTTTGTCTTCTCTATTCCATTTTCCAGGGAGGTAGGTTTTCCGATGGGTTGATGGATCATAGGTTTCTAAAGGATCGTAGGGAAATTTCGATTTTTAGGTATTAAAAATCGTTGACCTTCTTGAATCGTTGCCCTCGATGTCTCTCCAAAAACATCGATTTTCTAACCAAATTCGGTAATGCTCATTTTTTCCCCTAAAGAACTAAAGGGTGGGATGAAGAAACTGTAACAATGTCAAACGGCATAATTTTTACATTTTTTTTTTTATAAATTTTATTGAATGAATTATTGAATGAAAGCAAAAAATATCGGAAATAGCATCACATTTTAGAAAAAGTTTAGATTTGTTCGAATTGGTCACCTTGGGCACGAAATATGGCCTTAAAACGCTGCCCGAATGTTGCTCTGCGATATTTTGGCCCATTCTCGGCGAAGCACTTGCTTGAGGTGATCGATACTTTGGTATAATTTAGTGCCAACCTTGCTTTCAAAAATTCTCCAGACACAATAGGCCAACGGTTTGGTATTCGGAAATTTTGGTGGCCATTGTGCACTGGAAATGAAGCGAGAAACCTCATTTTGTAACCATTCTTGGGTGGCGCATGCTTAGAGCGATGGTGCTGAGTTCTGTTGGAATATCCAAGGTCTGCGAGCAAAATGTTTGCGTGCCCAAGGCTTGAATACACCCTTGAATTCCATCAGGAATAACTTTTTTTCTGGAAAATTCTCACCAAAATTCTTTTGTACGCTTGTAAACAATATAATGAGCTGTCACTGGAATAATTTTAACAGCTGACGGATGAGTGGCTTAGCAGTGACAGCAATCTGAAGTTGGTTGCAATTTTTTCATCTCACCCTGTAAATGCATCCCGTTTAAAAAATAACATCCCCACCCTCCTGGGCATTTGACATCTGTTTTTGTCAATATTTTCGTAATTACACGGCATTTTGTGCAAAAAAGAAAAAAATAATAATAAAAATTAAAATTCGAAATTTGGCCATATGTTCAACTGGCCACTCAACGTGTACATTCATGCATTTAAAACTCAGAGAGGTGTATTTATCCGCATGCATGCATGTGTGTGTGCGCGCGCTCGTGCTTTTATTTTCATAAGGAAACCAGTTTTCCACGATGTCAACATTTATACGCTCTGAAAATACACAAAAAGCGTCAACACGCATCCAAACAACCTTCCCTCTCTCCCTCTCTCAATCTCTCTCTCTCTGTCTCTCTCACCTCACACATACACAGACAAACATCATTCATACAAATAAATATCCGAAAGGCATTCACGTTGCCACACATCAAACGTAACAAGGAAGCCAACGGAAGCAAAAGTGGGTGGCTGGATAGGTGGCAGAGGGTTGGTTGTATCCCTTTTTTTTCTTGCCCCCAAGTCGGTCACCAATGGGCGCTCTCTCAAACACATGCACACACGCACAATAATGTCCTGTAAAAATTGATTTTATTGAAGGCAATCAAATGACGAAAATTGTGCATTGCGCCAAAGAAAAGAATCGAGGACCGTGGGCAGCTGGAAGATCGTAAAATGAAATGCTTCCTCATTCGTATTTTTTATTAAATATTTTTTTTTCCCAATTTCATAATTTTTTAATGAAAACAAGTTAAGAATTATGAGATGTATATACCCTTAGCCAATGTTCGATTATAAAAATATATATATATATATATTAACTTGCGCTATGATCATTCCGCTTTTTGGGGGAGGTTCCGCATGAGAGGGACCAATATTATCCATATCCGTTTATAACCAAAATCAGAAATAAATATTCCGACAGGCTAGCTATGGACTGTATCGACTATTTCCTTAAGGTGATAATTTTTGGAAAATGTGCGTAAGGTGTACCAGATATGGGGGACCATTTAGTTAGTATTCCATTTTAATACCCTCCACCATTCTATGGAGGGTATATTAACTTTGTCATTTCGTTTGTAGCTCCTCGAAACACCTAGACCCTACAAAGTGTCTATACTCTGGATCAGCCTAAAATTCTAAGTCGATTTAGTATTGTCCCTCTGCAGGTTAAGTTTGTAAATGGACCATGTCGGTCCTATAACCCCCATAGCCCTCTTGTTTCGGAATTCTTTCAAATTTTGATATTTAAAATTATTAATGGGTACTACAGCATATGGCAAAAAAAACGAACGCAGGACCACATCTTCGTATAGCTTCCATATAACGATACCTCCCAATATTCGGCATTTTTTATGATTTTAGAGATATCATAGACCGAAATTGTTTCAAATTTCTTGTTTGAATCTCGGAATCGGTACTACAGACTGTGAATAACACTAGCTATGATGGACCACGCCTTTGTATAGCCCCATATAATGGCTTTGATGGAAGCGGATTTTTTTTTTTTGAAGTGTTTCAAACTCCTTCCGAATGTTGGAGGGTATTTGAAAGTTCGACCCGGAAAATTTGAAAAGAACAACTAATCGATCGATTTGTAAGTTATAAGAGATATAGGTGTTGAAAATTACGATCATTTGTGAGGGAGGTACAAGAAGTGTGGATCGATATATACGATCGATCTTCCTTCCAGATATTAGCATATGAGGAATTTGAAGAGAATCGCATTTTATGACGGACGGTAATAATTATTTTAACATTTTGTCACGTTGTGGGGGAGGGGGAGGGGAGGGGTGTACCAGAAGGAGCGGACCGATGTCTACCAGATTTACAACAGATCTTGTGTTAATAAAAATATTGAGACGTGCCGAGTATGAGAAAAATCGGATACTTATTTCGTATTTCAAGTGCATTTTGGTTATTCCAAATTTTGACCCGTTGTGGGAGAGGTGCCAGAAGGAGCGGAACGATGTCTATGAGATTTACATCTGATCTTGTGTTAGTAGAAATATTGAGATGTGAGAAATTAAAAGAGAAACTGAAGCCTTTTTCAAATTTTATGAGGGTAATAATTATTATTTCAAATTGTTGATCCGTTATGGGGGAGGTACCGGAAGGAGTGGACCGATGTCTACTAACAGATCTTGTATTAGTAAAAATATTGAGAGTTGCCGAGTATGAAAAAAATCGGATACTTATTTCGTATTTCAAGGACATTTCGCTTATTCAAAATTTTGACCCGTTGGGGGGGAGGTGCCAAAAGGAGTGGACCGATGTCTATGAGATTTACACCTGATCTTGTGTTAGTAGAAATATTGGGATGTGAGAAATATTAAGAGAATCGGATGCCTTTTTCGCATTTTGTCAGGGCAATAATTATTTCAAAAAATTAACCTGCTGTGAGGAAGGTGCCAGAAGAAACAGACCGATCTCTACTAACTTTACACCTGATCTTGTTTTGAAAGAAATATTGAGATGTGTCACGTTTTAAATTAATTGGATGTTTATTTCGCAATTTTATTTCGCATTTTGGTTATTCGAAATTTTGACCTCTTTGTGGAGGAGGTACTAGAGGGAGTGGGACGATATATTCCAACCTCCCACCAGGTCTTGGGTTAATAGAAATATTGGAATGTATGTAGTTTAGAAAGAATCAGATAAATATTTCACATTTTATGACCACTTTGGTTATTTAGAATTTTGACCCCTTTGTGGGGGAGATACCCGAAAAAAGGGCCGATATATTCTATCTTCACATAAGATCTCTTTTTGGTAGAAATATTGAAGTTTGCCGAGTATGAAAGCAATTGGATGTTTATATCGCATTTTAAAGTCATTTTAGTTATTCAAAATTTTAAACCGTTGCGGAGGAGGTACCAGAGGGAGTGGGCCGATATATTCCAACCTCCCACCAGGTCTTCGGTTAATAGAAATATTGGAATGTATTTAGTTTAAAAAGAATCACATCTATATTTCACATTTTCCCCCCTATTATGGGGGATGTACCACAAGGAGCAATCCGACAGATTCGAACTTCACACCAGGTTAAGCGTTTATGGAAATATTGGAATGTGCTGAGTTTAAAAGTTATCAGATTATTTTTTTTTTCGAATTTTATGAGAGCTATAATTATTCAATAATTTTTTACCCATTGTGGGGAAGTAGCATGAGGAGCGGACCGATATCCACCATCTACCAACCAGATCTTGTGTTCATAGATATATTGTGATGAGTCGAGTTTGAATTTAATCGGATGCTTACATTGCGTTTTATGAGCTTTATGGCTATCAATTTTGGCCCTTTTTGTGAGGAAGGTTCTAGAAGGACAGCAAATATTTTTCCCGAACACTTAGACGTATTTTTTGGAAAGTATTATTCAGTGAACTCAATATTTTGCATTAAAAGCGAGAGGTTTTCAGAGGATCTGAAATATATATGTATTTATCCAAGCACTTTAAGATCGTGGATTTGAAATATTTTTTCAAGGTTTTCAGGAAAAAAAATATTTTTCCAGATTTTCAAAATCGTGAAAATATGAAAAAAAAATTTTTTTCCGAGAACCTGAAAAGTCTTGGATTTTTTTTAAAAGTATATTAAAATTTTACATTTTTTCCCCTTTGACTGAACCACAGTGCTAAATGCTTTTCAGGTGATTCACAATCATGCACACCTTACATTCCGACACACACACACACACTGACACAGGCAAACACACATTACCATCATTAAATGACAACATATTTTCAAGTTTCGCGCCTTTTCCGGCACATCTCCGACCCTCTGAATAACAACATCAGAATGTAATCAGCAACATTATTCTCCGCCACCCTCCTCTCCTCTCGCCTTCCCTTTTTATACCCTACACCACATAGTGGTAAGGGTATTATGTCTTTGTGCATTTATTTGTAACATGGAGAAGGAAACGAGATAGACCCATAGTTACTTTTGAGAACCTTCATAGAATCACTTTTTGAGTCGATTTATGCATGTCAGTCCGTCTGTCCGTCCGTCCGTCTGTCCATGTATTCTTGTGAACAAAATGCAGGTCGCATTTATTATCCGATTGAGATGAAATTTTCCAAACAATATTTTTTTGGCCCAAGGACGAACCCTATTGAATTTGGTGAGAATCGGATCAAATTTAGATATAGCTCCCATATATATCTTCATCCGATTTCGGGTTAAATGTGCACCAAATGTCCACTATCAGTCCAAATTACCTGAATTTTGGCACACCCAACCGAGTTCGGCCTAGAAGCAAGTATATCAAATTTGGAGAAAATCGGTTCAGATATAGCTATAGCTCCCATATATATCTTTCATCCGATTTGATCTTGAAGTCCCTCACATTCCTACTATGCACTCCACAACCGTGATATTTGGTACCAGGTATTAGATGGAGCACAGAAATAGCTGTTTTAAATTTTATCGAAATCGGTTCAGATTTGGATATAGCTCCCATATATATCTTCATCCGATTTCGGGTTAATTGACCAACAAATGGCCAATATCAGCCCAAATGGCCCGAATTTTGGCATATGTGACCGAGATTAGCCTTAAAGCAAATACAACAAATTTGGAGAAAATCGGTTCAGAGACAGCTATAGCTCCCATATATATGTTTTATCCGATTTGGTGTTTAAGCCTCTCACATTCGTAATATGCACTCCACAAGAATGATATTTGGTACCAGATATAAGATACAGCCCAGAAATAGCTGTTTGTAATTTTATCGAAATCGGTTCAGATTTGGATATAGCTCCCATATATATCTTCATCCGATTTCGGGTTAATTGTGCACCAAATGGCCGATATAAGTCCAAATGGACTGAATTTTAGTACATCGGACCAAATTCAGCCTAGAAGCAAGTATATCAAATTTAGTGAAAATCGGTTCAGATTTAGATATAGCAACCATATATATGTTTCATCTGATTTAGTGTTTTAGACCTTTACATTCGTAATATTCACTCCATAACCGTGATATTTGGTACCAGGTATTAGATGGAGCACATGAATAGCTGTTTTAAATTTTATCGAAATCGGTTCAGATTTGGACTTAGCTCCCATATATATCTTCATCCGATTTCGGGTTAAATGTGCACTAAATGGTCAATATCAGCCCAAATCACCTGAATTTTCGTACATAAGACCGAATTCAGTCTAGAAGCTAATACGTCAAATTTGGAGAAACCCGGTTCACAGATAGTTATAGTTTGTAAAATGCACGATAGAATTAGATAGATTTTGATTTTGTACCAAATATCTCATAGAGCTCTGAAATGCCCTGTATAAACCTTTTTACGAGAGCTCTACTAAATATGCATAGTGGTGTAGTGTATCATATAGTCGGCCCCGCCCGACTTTTGAGCTTTCCTTACTGGTTATTTTAAGCTAACATTGTTGTTGCTGATGTTGAGGAGATGAACGATGAAAATGGTGGTGAACGGTGATGGTGACTGTGTACTTTGTCGTCAATCACCAGTAGCTTCTACGTAAAAAGCTTCTGCCACTGATGTTGCCCTGAACTTAGTTCCGTGTTGTAGGTGTGTGTGTGTGTGTGTGTGTTGTTCGTTCTGTGTCACTATCCGAACCGCCACTGCTGATGTTTACACAATGCCAATGGTCATTAAACTTTGAGGTGACTTTATGACAAATTGTAAATAACACGGTAGTCACAGCAGTCACACCCCCACACACCACCACCATCAGCACCGCCAATACAATCCAACACACATACAAACCAAATTTATTTAACTTCCACAATGCCATGCAGCAGCAACAGCAACAGCAACAGAGGCAACAAAACGACGAACCAGAATTGTGGTGTTCAACTGCATTTCAGGGGAAAAAAAAGAATCTGAAATTGAAATGAATGACTGTTGGTCGGTTCATTTGCATGAGGCCGCCGATGATGATGGAAATGGCGCTGATGATGGTTGTAAAAAACAAAATAAATCGTTAAGGTATGTTGGTGGTGCTGGCAATCAGCGCTGGTTACACCATCATCGCCATCAACACTGGCCAACTCAAGCGCCACCAAATGAGGTAAATGCAACTTGTTTTGGGGCCAAAGAAACGCAAATCGAAGAACCAGGAAAACATCAATATGCTTAAAATAATGGGGGGGAAAAGCTAATAAATGAAACAAAAGGTGCCCACAAAAAGATTCCATATTAATTTTATGAGAATGCAAGATTTTGGAGGATGGGGAAGTTTCGGATTGAAACCTATAGAAGGTTTTTAAAGTCCCCAGTAAAAATTTCCTCAATTCCCCCCTCAATCCTCCTCAAAATGGGGGATGAAAATTATTTGGGAAGGAAGAATTTACAAACCGCGAATTCTTGCAAGAACTTTACTCAAAAATAATAATAAATTTTTATTATATTTTTAAATAATCTATTATGTTGGAGTTCTCAAAATGAATAAAAAAAATATCCACAATCTTCGAGACATTGGAAACATATATAAAAAAATTCAGATACTAGAAGTACTCAAAAGAAAAAAAAAAAAAAAAAAAAACAAGGAGTGGCGAGGACTTTTAAAAATATATATTTTTTTAAGTTAAGACGTGAAGGCGTGGATTTCAAAAATTATTTAGGATCGAAAACAGATTAAAAAAATTATTTTCTAGGATCGACAAAATATTTTAAGAATCGAAAAAATATGTTTTTTTGTATAAAAAAATTTTATAAATAATTTTATAAAAATATTTTGAAAAAAAAATATTTTTTTGGATAGAACATTTTTATAAATAATTTTTGTAGCAGTAGATTTTTAATATTTTGCTTTTTTTTTAGAATGGAAAATAGGCATGGATTTTTATTTTTTTTTAAGACGTGAAGGCATGGATTTAAAAAAAAATATTTTTTGGGATTGAAAATATCTTCGAGACATTGAAAGCATGTATAAAAAAATCCAGACTCTAGAAGTACTAAACAAACGAGGAGTGGACCAAAAATTCGAGGAGTTTTAAGAATATTTGTTTTTAAGTTAAGATTAAAAAAAAAATTCTAGGATCGAAAATAGATTAAAAATATATATATTTTCTAGGATCGAAAAAAAGATATTTTGAAAAAAATATTTCTTTTGGGTAGAACATTTTTATAAATAATTTTTGTAGCCGTAGATTTTTAATATTTTTTTAGAATGGAAAATAGGCATGGATTTTTATTTTTTTTAAGACGTGAAAGCATGGATTTTTAAAAAAATATTTTCTGGGATCGAAAATATTTTCGAGACATTGGAAGCATATATAAAAAATCCAGACTCTAGAAGTACTTAACAAACAAGGAGTAGACCAAAAATTCGAGGAGTTTTAGGAATATTTTTTTAAGTTAAGATGTAAAGGCGTGGATTTAAAAAAAAAATACATTTTCTAGGATCGTAAATAGATTTAAAACAAGTAAAATAGTATCAGTCGGTTTTGCCGACAGATGTATACCCTCAGCCTTGAGTTACGAACGTGACAGATTTGGACTATATCGACTACTTCTTGTACTTTATATGAGGTATGTGCACCTTTTCGGAAAATGGAAATATGCCTCAGGTAACAGATACAGCGGACCGAAGTATTCCATTTTCACACTTCATCTAATACAGATAAAATACATCATCCTAGTTTGAATAGAATCGGATGATAATTTTGCGTTTTATGAACTTCATGGATACTCATAATTTTGACCTTTTGTGGGAGAGGTACCAGAAGGAGTGGACCGATATATCCCATCTTCACACCAGATCTTGAGTTAGTAGAAATAATGGGACAAGTGTAATATGAAGAGAACTGGATGTTTATTTCGGATTCTTTGGAATGGAATCGTGTTCAAGTGTTTTAAGAGCGTGATGAATATTCAAAATTTCGACCTTTTGTGGGGAGGTACTTGATGGAGTGGACCTATGTTATCCATTTTTGCACCTGACCTAGAACTGATGTAAATATCAGGATTTGCAAAGTTGGAACAAAATCGGATTATCGATTCTCTTTCTGTGCAGAAAATATTTTTTTTTTATATATTTTATTTTTTTGAAAATCTTGATCATTTGTGTGGGAGGTACCAGAAGGAGTGGACCGATATATTCCATCTTAACACCAGACCTTGGGTTAATATAAATATTAAGATGTGTGAAATTTGAAGACAATCGGACTCTTACATCACATATTATGAGAGTTGTAATTATTCAAAATTTTGACCATTTGTGGGGGAGGTACTTGATGGAGTGGACCGATATTGTCCATTTTCACACTTGACCTAACACTTACGCAAATATTGAGATTTGCAAAGTTGGGGCAAAATCGGTTTATCCCTTCTCTTTCTGTGCAAAAAATAAATTTTTTGAAAATTTCGACCTTTTGTGGGGGAGGTACCAGAAGGAGTGGACCGATATTGTCCATTTTTACACTTGACCTAGCACTTACGCAAATATTGAGATTTGCAAAGTTTGAGCAAAATCGGATTATCGTTTCTCTTTCTGTGCAAAAAATATATATTTGTTAAAATTTCGACCATTTGTGGGGGAGGTACCAGAAGGAATGGACCGATATATTCCATCTTAACACCAGACCTTGGGCTAATATAAATATTGGCATGTGTGAAATTTGAAGACAATCGGACTCTTACATCACATATTATGAGAGTTGTAATTATTCAAAATTTTGACCATTTGTGGGGGAGGTACTTGATAGAGTGGACCGATATTGTCCATTTTCACACTTGACCTAACACTGACGCAAATATTAAGATTTGCAAAGTTGGGGCAAAATCGGTTTATCGCTTCTCTTTCTGTGCAAAAAATAAATTTTTTGAAAATTTCCAACTTTTTTTGGGGGAGGTACCAGAAGGAGTGGACCGATATTTCCCATCTCCGAACTCGATCTAAGTTTGACAAAAATATTACGATGTATCAAGTTTGGACCAAATCGGATACTCCCTTCAAGAGTTATCGTGCGCACCAGCCAGCCAGACAGACAGACAGACAGACAGACAGACGGACGGACGGACGGACGGACGGACGGACGGACATCGGTAGATCGACTCCAAATGTTCTGAAACGGATTTGGTCCAAAGAGACCTAGGGTCTAAAACCGTTATTTCGACTAGGCACGTTTTGACCGTATCAAATGATATATACCCTCTGTAGCCATATGGCTGAGGGTATAAAAATATATATTTTCTAATATCAAAAAAAAAGTTATTTTGAAAAAAAAATATTTTTTTGGATAGAACATTTTTATAAATAATTTTTGTAGGATGGAAAAAAGTCGTAGATTTTTAATATATTTTTTTTTTAGAATGGAAAATAGGCATGTGTTTTTATTTTTTTTTAGAAGTGAAGACATAGAAAAAAAAGTATATATATATATATATATATATCGGGGATCGGAAAAAGATATTTTGAAAAATAAAATATTTTTTTTGGATAAACGATTTTTATAAATTATTTTTGTTGGATGGAAAAATGGCGTGGATTTTAAATATTTTTTTTTTTTGAGAAATGATTTTTTTAAATATATTTTTTAGAAAAGAAAATAGGCGTTCATTTTTAAATATAATTTTTTTATGATTAAATAAAGGCTTGGATTTTTAAAAATATATTTTTTTAAGATTAAACAAAGGCGCGGATTTTTGAAAAAAAAAAAATAATAATAAAGGCGTGGATTTTTAAAAATATATTTTTTTAAGATTAAACAAAGGCGCGGATTTTTGAAAATATATTTTTGTTAATAAAGGCGTGGATTTTTGAAAATAAACTTTTTGAGATTAAATAAAGGCGTGAATTTTTAAAAATAATTTTTTAAGATTAAATAAAGGCGTGGATTTTTAAAAATAGTTTTTTTTTAAGACTAAACAAAGGCGCGATTTTTTAAAAAATATTTTTTTCAAAGTAAAATAAAGGCGTGGATTTCAAAAAAAAAAAATATTTTTTAGGATATATAAAAAAACGTGGATTTTAAAAATATATATTTTTTAGGATATATAAAAAAACGTTGATTTTCAAAAAAAATATTTTTTAGGATATATAAAAAAACGTGGATTTTAAAAATATATATTTTTTAGGATATATAAAAAAACGTTGATTTTCAAAAAAAATATTTTTTACGATATATAAAAAAACGTTGATTTTCAAAAAATAGTTTAAAAATAATTTTTTTTAAAATTAAATATTGGCATAGATTTTGAAAAAAAAAATATAAAAAAGGCATGCATTTTTGAAAATATATTTTTGTTAATAGGCATGGATTTTTGAAAATATATTTTTGTTAATAAAGGCTTGGATTTTCGAAAATATATTTTAGGCCTGCATTTTTGAAATAGTTTTAAGGTTAAGTAAATGTGGTTAAGTAAAGGTTAAGTAAATGTGCGGATTTTTAAAAATATTTTTTCAAAGTAAAATAAAGGCGTGGATTTAAAAAAAATATTTTTTAGGATAGATAAAAAAACGTGGATTTTCAGAAAATATTTTTTTAGGATAGAAAAAAGTGTGGATTTTTTTTAAAAAATATGTATTTTTTATGATAGAAATAGGCATGGATTAAAAAAAATATTTTTTTAGGATTGGAAAAAAGTGCGGGATCATTAAGAAAAAAAAATGCTTAATACATTACCTTTTGTTCTAGGAAAAATATTAAAAAAAGTTCAATATTTTTTCTCCCAAAATTCCATGAGTTTTAGATTATTGGAACATTTACGAAATAGTCACAACTTCCCAAAAATATTTTCCTCCATTTATCTCTCTCTCTCTCACTCTCAAAATTGTCTTGCCCAGAAAATTCTGCATATCACATTTCCAAATAAGGATAGCATTTAGATGTCCATCAGGTACATCAAAGCATTTTTATGTTTTGAAACACAAACCATGAGGAGAAATGAAAGAAAATATTTTTCCATTTGCCTTCTGTCTAAAGAAGAAAAATGAAGAAAATTTACCCTGCACAGGACCCAGGGCGAGCAAGGGAGGGATAAAGATAGAGAGAGAGAGATAAACAAAATAAACAAATCATGATATAATTACCATCATCTTCGTCGTCATCCTCATCGTCCTCGTCCTCGTCGTCTACGTTAATGTCACATTGCAAACAAAGAGAATGGTCGTCATAACGATACTTCTCCATTCAGTCGACTAACGAAAGGATATTCCGGTTTCTTGTCGTTTGCCATGGATATGCACGAGTTTATAGAAATGAGAATGGCTGGATGAATGAACACGCGGACTGGTTAAAACAAATAAAGGCAAAGGTATGGCCACCATGAAAGGGCGACGGGCTGGCTGACTGACTGACTGACTAACCGGAATGAATCGCTAAACAGAAACAATGCCCCTCTCACCGCTCTTCCTCTTTTTCCTCTGTTTTTCATTTATCATCCATGAAATGTATCCAATAAAAGTATTTGCATTCACATACTTGATGCTGACTTGCCTTGTGTATGTCCTTGCCCTCGTCCTCTGATGACAACGACCTCATCCTTTAAAACCTCATTAGGCAGACAGCAGTGAACACTTCCTGTTATTTGGACAACTAACCTCCTCCTCCTCCCCCCCAGTTTCCTCATCATTAAGCGTGTTTTTATTTGTTCAGGAATGTGTTTTGTGTCGATGTCGATGTTGTTGTTGTTTTTATTTTTTGTTTTTGTATTACATATTTTTTTGTAATGACTCTCTGGTGTAATTAGAAATTTCCCAAACAAGGACATTTCGTTCGAATTTAGTTTGTTTGTGTTTTTTTTTTCTTTCATTTTAAGGTAAAATTTTTATATGCCAGTTTTTTTTGGAGTTTTTTTTTCTAAAAAGGGTCTTTTATATAACAAAATTTTTTTTTTTCTCCAGGAAAAGCTTTGCCGAATTGTATGGTCTTTAGAAAAACTTACTCTGAATAGATTTATTTTAGTTAAAAAAAGTTTTCAGTCTCTCAATTTTCTCTAAATTGAATTTTCTATGATTTTTTTGGAATTTGTTTTCAGAGGTAGCTATTCGTATTTTTTATGGGAGACCAACCCGGAAACCTGGATATTTGGCCCAATCGTCTGGGTCCAAGGGCCGGCTGATAATTTGATAATATTCGTACCCTGATTTCGGATATTTACTTTTTATGGGAGACCAACCCGGAAACCTGGATATTTGGCCCAAGGGTCCGGGTCCAAGGGCCGGCTGATATAGACATAATTTGAAAGCTACTGAAAATATCTATCCAACAAGTGGTCACATAGGGTGATGGGGTTATTCAAAACCATTCTGGACTTATAGATTTTTTGATCTGATTTTTTACAAAAAAAAAAAAAAAAAAAAAAAAAAAAAACAATAATACCAAATTATCGCCCACACTCCAACCTCTCCAAAATGCTATATTATCTGGTATTATATTATCTGGATACTGGCCCTAGTCTTTGAACTCGGACAATCCGATTCTGTTGTTTTTTTTTTTCTTCTTCGAATCAATATTTTTCAAAATTTGATGATGTTTTTGGGCGTAGCTTGATATTTCCCCGTCTGAGTATGTCCAACACCGACTAAGTAGTTCCCCAATTTTTTTTCTTTGATTCAACGAGACGGTGGACCCTAAAAATTTATTTTTTAAAAAATCCACTTTTTGTGGAGGGTATAATGATACACATTTCTGTCGGCCTTTAAACAATTATTTAAAAAATTCACCTTTCTGTCCACGTTTCAGTTGATCCAATAAAAATAATTTTTTAAAAATTCAGGGTGCTATTGGCCCTTCAAAAATGCATTCAAAAAAAATCTACGTTTTAGTTGGTCATTTAAAAAATTATTGAAAAAAAAAACACGTTTCTTTTCTTCTTTTAAAAATTATTTAAACAATCCACTTATCTGTTGATCCTTTAAAAAGTATTTTTACAAAAATCCACGTTTCAGTTGGTCCTTTAATAATTATTTTTTTAATCCACTTTTAAAAAAGTGACGATTCTGGTGGTGCGCCTAAAAATTATTTTTTTTAATCCACTTTTAAAAATGTGACGGTTCTGGAGGTCAGCAAAAAATATTTTTAAAAATAATCCACGTTTCTGTTGTTCCTTGAAAAAATATTTTTTTAAAAAATCCACAATTCTGTTGTACCTTCAAAAATTATTAAAAAAAAAAAAAACAAAAATTAAACACATTTCTGTTCTCCTCTTAAAAATTATATTTAAAAAGAATCTACGTTTCTTGTTGTCCTTTACAAATTATTTAAAAAAAAAAATCACTTTTCTGTTGGTCGTTTAAAAATTATTTAAAATATACACGTTCCTGTTGGTCCTTTTAAATTTACTTTTAAAAAGTTGGTCCTTTTAAAGTTATTTTTTTAATCCACTTTTAAAAAAGTGACGGTCAGCATAAAATATTTTTAAAAATAATCCTCGTTTCTGTTGTTCCTTGAAAAAATATTTTTTAAAAAAATCCACAATTCTTTTGTTTCTTCAAAAATTATTAAAAAAAAACAAAAATTAAACACATTTCTGTTCTTCTCTTAAAAATTATATTTAAAAAATCTATGTCTCTTGTTGTCCTTTACAAATTATTTTTAAAAAATTCACTTTTTTGTTAGTCGTTTAAAAATGATTTAAAATATCCACGTTCCTGTTGGTCCTTTTAAATTTACTTTTAAAAAGTCCGCGTTTATGTTGTTCCTTTCAAAAATGATTAAAAAAAATACACGCTTCTGTTTGTCTTTCAAAAATTATTTGAAACACTTTTAAAAATTATTATTAATTTTTTTCCGCTAAAAAAATTTGATTTAAAAATAATTCACGTTTCAGTTGGTCCTTTAAAAGTTATTTTTTTAATCCACTTTTAAAAAAGTGACGATTCTGGTGGTGCGCCAAAAAAATATTTTTAAAAATAATGCACGTTTCTGTTGGTCCTTGTTTTTTTTTTTAAATATCCACAATTCTGTTGCTCCTTCAAAAATTATTAAAAAAAAACCAAAAATTAAACACATTTCTGTTCTCCTCTTAAAAATTATATTTAAAAAAAATCTACGTTTCTTGTTGTCCTTTACAAATTATTTTTAAAAAATTCACTTTTCTGTTGGTTGTTTAAAAATTATTTAAAATATCCACGTTCCTGTTGGTCCATTTAAATTTACTTTTAAAACGTCCGCGTTTAAGTTGGTCCTTTCAAAAATTATTTTTAAAAAAATCCATGCTTCTGTTTGTCTTTAAAAAATTATTTGAAACAATTAAGGGAGCTGGTGGTCACTTTTAAAAATTATTATTAATTTTTTTTCCGCTAAAAAATTGTTTTTAAAAAATAATTCACGTTTCAGTTGGTCCTTTAAAAGTTATTTTTTTAATCCACTTTTAAAAAAGTGACGGTTCTGGAGATCAGCAAAAAATATTTTTAAAAATAATCCACGTTTCTGTTGTTCCTTGAAAAAATATTTTTTAAAAAATCCACATTTCTGTTGTACCTTCAAAAATTATTAAAAAAAAAAAAAACAAAAATTAAACACATTTCTGTTCTCCTCTTAAAAATTATATTTAAAAAGAATCTACGTTTCTTGTTGTCCTTTACAAATTATTTAAAAAAAAAAATCACTTTTCTGTTGGTCGTTTAATAATTATTTAATATATCCACGTTCCTGTTGGCCTTTTAAATTTTACTTTTAAAACGTCCGCGTTTAAGTTGGTCCTTTCAAAAATTATTTTTAAAAAAATCCATGCTTCTGTTTGTCTTTTCAAAATTATCTAAGAAAAAGTCAGGTAGTTGGTGGTCATTTTTAAAAATTATTTTTAATTTTTTTTTAAATACACATTTCTGTTGGTCCTTTAAACTTATTGAAAATACACGCAGGTCCTTTAAAAATTATTTTTAAAAAAATCCACGTTTCAGTTAGTCTTTTTAAAATAATTTTTAAAAAATTCAGGGAGCTGGTGGTGACTTTTAGAAATTAATTAAAAAAAAGTTAAAAGGTTGGTCCTTTAAGAAGTATTTAAAAAAAAATCAACGTTTCTGTTTGTTCTTTAAAATTTATTTTTTTTAAATGACGGTTCTGTTGGTCCTTTAAAATTTATTTTTTTAAAAATATACGTTTCTCTTGGTCCTTATTTTTTTAATATTCACATTTATGTTGGTCTTTTAAACTTATTTAAAAAAATTCCCGTCTCTGATGGTCCTTTAAAAATTGGTTTTATAAAAAATCCACGTGTCTTTTTGTCCTTTCTAAATTATTTTTAAAAAATCCACCTTTTTGTTGGTCTTTAAGAATTTCTGTTGGTCCTTCAAAAAATATTTAAAAAAAAACACTATGGTCCCTTAAAAATTATTTTCAAAAAAGTCAGTTGGTCAGTTAAAAAATTAATTTTAGAATATACAAGAAACGTGTCGTCTTTTAAAAATTATTAAGAAAATCACGTTTCTGGAGGTCCTTAAAAAATAATTTAAAAAATCTAAGCTTTTATAGGTCATTTAAAAAATAATTTTTAAAAACAAAACCACCATTATTTTGGCCTTCAAGAATTATTTTGAAAAAAAAACGTTCCTTTTGGACCTTAAAAATTATTTTTACAAAAAATCCACGTTTTTGTTGGTCCTTTCAAAATAATTTTTAAAAATATCCTCCTTTTTTGTTGGTCCTTTAACAATAATTTTAAAAAAATCCACCTCTGTGTTGGTCTTTTAAAAATTATCATTTTGGTGGTCCCAAAATAAAAATATTCTCTAAAAAATCCACATTCCTGGTGGCCCTTGAAAAAATGTTTTTATACCCTCCGCCACGGTATGGAGGGTATATTAAGTTTGTCATTCCCTTTGTAACACCTAGAAATATACATTTTAGACCCCAAAAACCATATATATTCTTGATCAGCATAAAATTCGATTTTGTCGATTTAGCGATGTCCATCCGTCTGTCAATCTATGGAAATCACTCTAGCTTCCGAACGAATTGAAGTAGATTGATAAAATTGTACTCAAATGTGTATCATGTCTGCAGGACTTTTGGTATTGAAAAATGGGCTTTGTAGGACCACGTTTTGGTATAGCCCCCATGTACCGATACCTGCTGATTTTCGGTATTTTGATGATTTTAGCGACATTATTCACAGGAATTGTTTCAAATTTGGTATTAGAAGTTCGAAATGGATACTACATCCCAAGACAGAAAATTGTCCGTGCAGGTCCACGTCTTCCTTATTTTGATGATCGTACCTACATTATTCACCGATTTTTTTTCTCTAAGTTTCGCATTAAAATATTGCAATGGCTTATGTCAAAAGTCACCTCTGCAGGTCCATGCCGTCGTATAGACCCTAAAATAACAGCTACATTCGGTATTTTTAAGATTTCCACAGAATTTTTAACGGATTTTATTGTTTTTGAGAATTGCCAAAACATTGTTCGTTCTTTTGTCTTCATAGACTTCTATAAAACACATTGTTTTATTAAATCTCCAATACATGTCCATGTGTAAACACTTTAAAAAATGTCTTTTTTTGCACTCTCTCCACAACAACTTTTTCAAAATTGTATAACTTTTCACACTTGTTCTGCTGCCTGGCCAAAGATCTAAACGGCATTTTAATATTCAATTCGAAATTGTTGAAAAGAACATCTTATCCGTCAGGGCCAAGTGACATGACCCCAAAACGTATCAATGTTTTACCAGAAAAACAAAAAAAAAATTCTAATCTACTTTTACTGCCCGGTACTACCACTTGGCCATAAACTCTTTTGTTATTCCTTGTCTAGTTGTCTTGTCCCTTCGACCGGAACTAAGCTTTTCATGTCATCATCTCATTGCGGAATCTTACCTAAGCCAGGATGCCGGCCAGCAGAGAGAGGCAACCATACAGAGTTAGGTGTCGTCGTTCATTTATGTTCGAAACGAACAAAGTTTAGAGAAAATTTTGAAACAAAATTCATTTAAAGTTTTCGCACTAAACACTCGGGCAGATACAAGACGACAAGAGTAAATGGAGAAAGTGATGAGGAGAGGGGAGAGGGGAGAGAGGGGTCGGGTAGTAAACCTCAGTTTTTTTTGTGCTGAGGTATTTTGTTTGGTTGTCTTTTTTTATACCCTCCACCATACTATGGAGGGTATATCAACTTTGCCATTCCGTTTGTAACTCCTCGAAATACTCATGTCAGAACCATCAAAGTATATACATATATTCTTGATCACCGTTAAATTCTAAGACGATTTAGCGATGTCCGTCTGTCTATCCGTCTGAGGAAATAGCCCTAGCTACCGAACGAAATGAAGTAAGTTGATAAAAATTTACTCAAATGTGTATTATGTCTAAAGGACTTTGGTATTAAAATGGGCTATGTAGGTCCATGTCTTTGTATAGCCCCCATATAACGGTACCTCCCTATATTCGGTATTTTGATGATTTTAGCGACATTATTTGCCGGAATTGTTTCACATTTGGTATTTGAAGTTCGAAATGGATACTACAGCCTATGACAGAAAATTGTCTGTGCAGGCCCACGTTCCCTTATAGCTTCCATATAACCGAACCTCCGATATTCGGTATTTTGATGATTTTAGCGACATTATTCACCGGAATTATTTCAAATTATGTATTTGAAGTTCGTAATGAATACCACAGCCTAAGATTGAAAATGAGCCATGTAGGTCCACGTCTTCGTATAGCCCCCATAAAACGGTACCTGCCGATATTCGGTATTTTGATAATTTTGCGACATTATTCAACGGCAGTGTTTCAAATTTGGTATTTGAAGTTCGTAATGGATACTACAGGCTACGACAGGAAATTGTCCGTGCAGGCCCACGTTCCCGTATAGCTTCCATATAACCGATCCTCCGATATTCGGTATTTTGATGATTTTAGCGACATTATTCACCGGAATTATTTCAAATTTGGTGTTTGAAGTTGGAAATAAGAACAACGGCCTATGACAGAAAATTGTCTGTGCAGGTCCACGTCTTCGTATGGGCCCCATATATCAGTACCTCCCTATATTCGATATTTTGATGATTTTAGCGACATTATTTACCGGTATTGTTTCAAATTTGGTATTTGAAGTTCGTAATGGATACTACAGCCTATGACAGAAAATTGTCTGTGCAGGCCCACGTTCCCTTATAGCCCCATATAACCGAACCCCCGATCTTCGGTATTTTGATGATTTTAGCGACATTATTCACCGGAATTATTTCGAATTTGGTATTTTAAGTTCGTAATGGTTACTACAGCCTATGACAGGAAATTGTCCGTGCAGGCCCACGTTCCCGTATAGCTTCCATATAACCGATCCTCCGATATTCGGTATTTTGATGATTTTAGCGATATTATTCACCAGGATTATTTCAAATTTGGTATTTGAAGTTCGAGAAGAGAACTACAGTCTGTGCCTGAAATTTGTCTATGCAGGTCCAGGTCTTCGTATGGGCCCCATATAACGGTACCTGCCGATATTCGGTATTTTGATGATTTTAGCGTCAATATTCACCAGAATTGTTTCAAATTACGTATTTAGAGTTCGTAATGGGAACTACAGCCTATGATAGAAAATTGTCTGTGTAGGCCCACATTCCCTTATAGCTTCCATATAACCGATCCTCCGATATTCGGTATTTTGATGATTTTAGCGATATTATTCACCAGAATTATTTCAAATTTGGTTATGAAGTTCGAGAAGAGAACTACAGTCTGTGACAGAAAATTGCATATGCAGGTCCAGGTCTTCGTATGGGCCCCATATATCAGTACCTCCCTATATTCGGTATTTTGACGATTTTAAGTACAATACCCGCCGAAATTGTTTGAGATGTAGTATTTCAAGTTCGTAATTTATTCCAAATGGTGGAGGGTTTTCCAAGTTTGGCCTGGCCGAACTTACTGCTTTTTAACTTGTTGTTTTTTTGTGCAATAACCAAACAAAAAGGTGAACAAACGACAAAGTTTCTCACCCCATCTGAAAGCTTGGTTGGCATGCGTTTGGCTGAGTTCGGTTCGGTGTGGCTGCCCCATGGCTGACTGTGAAAGCATTAAAAGCAAAACTATTTGAAAATTAACGCTGCGCCATCCATGGTTTCCCATGTTGTCCAAATTTATTATTTACGAGGTGT
Source organism: Musca domestica (assembly GCF_030504385.1). NCBI lineage: Eukaryota > Metazoa > Arthropoda > Insecta > Diptera > Muscidae > Musca > Musca domestica. The sequence goes on along the minus strand of NW_026712315.1, from coordinate 2,437,559 downwards.
TAAAACTTGCACATACTACGACTGCTACAATAACAACAACAACAGCATCAAATACAATTTAGTTCGACGAGAACAACGTGAGCAATGCAATGCGAAACTGCGAAACTAATCTGTCGAACACTGCCACTGCTAACTAACTGCGCCAGCAAAGCAACCAAAGCCACAACAAATTCTATTCGCATCTCGAAAAGTGGGGGAAATGCACGACCCAAAAGCCACATCAAAAAAAAAAGAGAAAAATTTTTTCGGAGGGTAGTGATTGGAAAATGAAATGAAATGAGGTAGGGGGCGCCATCTACCTTTAACACCAAACGCTATTCTGGTGCTTCATCAAATTGGTCGTTAACCAATTTTATTTCCTAGCTTTTGGAGGAATCCCTAGCTTTTGGAGGTATCTAAGGAACATTGAAATTGCGAAACCACAAAAAGAGCTATTGCGTTGGAAAAACTTCTATTCGGCAAAAATGTTCCTTGCAAACGACAATTTAGCAAGAGGTTTATATAGGAAAACTCAATTCAGAAGAGATTTTCGATATGGGAAATCATAAATTCCGGATGCATCTCAGGATTCTGGATGAGAGATATATATTTAGTTGCTGAGTTGTTTCGCAATTTATGACAGATAAAAGTAGTAGGTAAGTAGGTGAGGTACCAGAAGGGGATCGTAGATATATGGCATATTCAGAACAGATCTTGTGTTAGCGCAAGAGTGAAATTTGAAAATGGATGCTTTTTTTGCACCCTATGCGGGGCAGGTAGCAAAAGAAATGGTCCAATCTCTACCATCTTTATGACAGACCTTGTGTTGATGGAAATATAGAGATGTGCCATATCTGAAATGGAATAGGATGTTGATTTCGCTTTTCACTTTGAACTTCATGGATATTCAAAATTTTCAGCGTTTGTGGGGGAGGTACCAGAAGGAGTGGACCGATTTTGCCCATCTTCACACCAGACCTTGGGTTAATAAAATTATGGGGATGTGTGAAATTTGAAGACAATCGGACTTCTTTATCACATTTTATGAGAGTTGTAATTATTCAAAATGTTGACCATTTGTGGGGTGAGGTACTTGATGGAATGGACCGATATTGTCCATTTTCTCACCTGACGCAAATATGAGGATTTGCAAAGTTGGAGCAAAATCGGATTATCGTTTCTCTTTCTGTGCAAAAAATATGTTTTTTTTTGAAAATTGCGACCTTTGGGGGAGGTACAAGAAGGAGTGGAGCGACATTGCTTATCTCCGAACTCGATCTAAGTTTGACAAAAATATTACGATGTATCCAGTTTGGACCAAATCGAAAAATCCCTTCAAGAGAGACAGACGGACATCGCTAGATCGACTTCAAATGTTCTGAAATCGATTTTGTCCAAAGAGACCTAGGGTCTAAAACCGTTATTTAGACTAGGCATATTATGACCGTATCAAATTGTATATACCCTCTTAGCCATATGGCTGAGGGTATAAAGACGGTAGCATAACGAAGCTAGTTTTTCTATAGAAAATGAGGTGAGTGTCAGTCGGTTTTGCCGACCCTCAGCAAAGACTCGTTTATTTAAATACAAGATGAGACGAAAACAAAAAACTGCAACCAACTTCAAAACCGACTGTCGTTTCTATGCCACTCGTCCAACAGCTGTTAAAATTATTCCAGTGACAGCTCATTATATTGTTTACAAGCCTACAAAAGCATTTTGGTGAGAATTTTCCAGAAAAAAGGTTATTCGTGATGGAATTCAAGCGTGATGGTGTGATTTCTTTATATTTTGCTGGAGAACCACAAGTGGCTATCGTTAGAGCACTCCAACATTTAAATGTGAATAAATCTTTTGTGTCTCGTTACATCGCTCGTTACCGTGATACTAGCGTAGGTAGCGTAGCCCGACCTCAAGGAGGTGGATGGAAGAAAATAGCAAACATCAATAAAAATGGTTCGAAAAGTAAGGAAGCGACTTGATGGAAACCCGCATTGCAGTAGCCGAAAAATGGCTCGTGAGCTCAACATATCGCAATATTCCATTCGGCAACTACTGAAAAATGACCTCTGGGTAAAGCCATTGAAATTCCAAAAAATGCAAGAACTTACACCACAACAGAAAGAAAATAGACTTAAAAGAGCTAAAGAGTTGCTTCGCTTGGCCGAAAGTGGTGAACTGTCGGTTTTTGGTTTTCTCCGATGAGAAAACATTCGTTGTCCAGCAGTTTGTAAACAAACAAAATGATCGTGTTTACTTGACAAAGAGGTCAGCAGAAAATGTGCAGCTTCGGTTGGCCACCAGAACTCAAGCGTCGGCTGGCATGGTGGTGGTGTGGGCCACCGTAACAGCCAATGATCGCTCTCCGCTCGATTGTGGCATCAGAATAAATGTCCAATATTATCGCGAAAATATTCTGAAGGGAATATTAAAGCCTTGGGCACTCAAACATTTTGGCCGCAGACCTTGGACATTCCAACAGGACTCAGCACCATCGCACTCAGCACGCGCCACTTAAGAATGGCTACAAGGTTCTTGGCTTCATTGCGAGCGCACATGGCCATCAAAAACTCCGGCTACTCCGTTGGACTATTGTGTCTGAAGTATTTGGGAAAACAAGATTGGCACTAAAAAATACCAAAGTATACTCCCTTCGGGAGTTATCGTGCGCACCAGCCAGGTACTCTCTACTCTAAATGCTCTAAAACGGATTTGGTCCAAAGAGAGCTAGGGTCTAAAATTGTTAGTTCGACTAGGTGCGTTTTGGTCATATCAAATGATGGCCATACGGCTGAGGGTATAACTAGCCACTAGGCTGATGATATAAAAATTTCGCGATGCTGCCGAAAATAATTGATATGGGCAAAGCGTGCCTCATTGGAATTACGGTTTTGTATCCTAGGTATCTTTGGACATTTCGAGTCGACCTAGCGATGTCCTTCCGTCCGTCTGTCTGTCTGTCTGGCTGGTGCGGACGAATGCTCTCAAAGTGAGTATCCGATTTGGTCTAAACCCTGTACATCGTAATATTATTATCAAACTTAGATCGAGTTCGGAGATGGGCATTATCGGTCCACTCTTTCTGGTAGCTTCCCCACAAAAGGTCGAAATTTTCATAAATATATTTTCTGCACAGAATAATAAACGATAGAGCAATGTTCTTCCGATAATTTCTACTGACCCTAGTTGTTCCATAGAAAAATGTCTCTCATTCACGTTTTTAAGCCAATCGATTTCCAAGAAAATGTGGGAGAAAATCGAAATAGAAATTGATTTATTACCTTCCTTTATGGTTCAACGCAAGTAACGCTTCCCATATCCAATAGCTGCAGCTACCTTATCGTTTTCTTCTTCTTCTTTTTTTTTTTTTTTTTTTTTTTTGCTTCCTTTACCGTCGTCTTCCGTTTACATTTTCTCTTGCCAATGTTACGAATCACAGAAGAAAAGAAGTAAACCTAATAAATTCTGAACAACCACAAATCGTTTTCTTTGTTGCTACAAAAGAATATCTAAACAAGGGTATTACCTGCCATGAAATTTCGCTTGCCGTCGATGTCGTATTTCCATATCCGCCGTTTCATTTTGGTTTTTTTTTTCTTAACCGGATGTAGGAAAAAATGGTTTTTTTTTTTTTTTTTTTTTTTTTGAACATTCTTTTATGGTTTTGTGTGTTTTTTTATACCCTCCACCTTGGCAAGGAGGGTATATTAACTTTGTCCTTTCGTTTGTAACATCCCTAAATATTCGTCGTAGACCCCATAATGTATATATATTCATAATCAGCATAAAATTCTAAGACGATTTAACGATGTCTGTCTGTCCGTCTGTCTATCCGCCTGTCTGTTGAAATCACGATACAGCCCACATCATTTGACGTAGAGCATCAGAGCTTGATGGACAACCCAGTTGTTTCCAAGGCTACTCTGCAGTTCAAAACAGCCCTAAAATTGATAGTAAAGGCACTCAAGACCTTCAGCGCCGCTTGACTATCGACATATATAGTCACCGGACCGCTGACCTCAATGCTCCTCGTGGCCAGCAGGTCTATGGGCTTTTTGACCGCAACGATTTCCGTCTGAAATACGCTACAGTTGTTTTCAAGTTTGTGGTATTCACGTGTCACAGAAGGCACCAGTTCCCGTACCACACTCCATCTTTGAACCGTCGGTATAAACAGCTATGCCGCGGAAAGGTGGGTTGTTATGGGCCCAGGCGTCTCTATCAGGTATGTGTATGTCAGGTGGGTAGAAGCTTAATCGTGGTGAAATATAGTCACTTGCATAGGCTACCTCTCCCACATTCCTTACACGCCTTAGAATCGCAGAATGTCCAAAGGGTTGACTGCGCCATTCACTTAGTTATCTGAATCGAAGAGCACTCCTGAATGCCTGTCCCTCCACATATATACTCAGCGGGCTTAGGGCCCAGTAGAGTATTCAGTGTTGCTTGAGGCATGCTCCTGAAGGCACCCGTCATTAGAAGGGATGCAGCTCTTTGAACTTTGTTAATGTGTCGGGAGTAGGTTGACTTCTTCAAAGAATGCCACCATACTAGAGATCCACAGGTTAGAATGGGGCGAACGATTGACTCATACATCCATTTAATGCTGTGTGGTTTGAGGGCCCAGCTTTTGCCTATGGAGTTCTTACAGGAATAGAGTGCGATCAAGCCTCTCTTAGCTCGTTCCTCGGTGTTCCTCTTCCAAATTAATCGGCGGTCAAGGATAGTGCCGAGGTATTTGGCCCGACAGGTACTTTCTTGTTCTCTATTTTAAACAAATCAAAAAATATCAGCCCGAAGAGGTATACCCTCAACCAATATCAGTTGATTTAAAAATATATTTCTATACCCTCCACCATAGTATGGAGGTTGTATTAAGTTTGTCATTGCATTTGTAACACCTCGAAATATGCGATGTCTGTCCGTCTGTGGAAATCACTCTAGCTTTCGAACAAATTGAAGTAGATTGATAAAATTCTACTCAAATGTATGTAATGTCTTCAGGACATTTGGTATTGAAAATGGGCCATGTCCATGGTCCAGATTTTCGTATAGGTCACATATATCAGTACCTCCCTAGATTCGGTATTTTAATGAATTGAGCGACACTATTCACCGGAATTGTTTAAAATTTGGTATTTGAAGTTCGTAATGGATACTACAGCCTAAGACAGAAAATTCTCTGTGCAGGTTCACGTCTTCTTATAGTCCCTTATATAAGTGTACCTCAATATATTCGGTATTTTGATGATTTTAGTTACTTTATTCACCAATTTTTTCCGCAGGTTTCGCATTTTAATATTGTAATGGCTTATGAACAAAGCTACCTATACAGGTCCACGTCGTCGTATAGACCCTAATATCACAGCTACATTTGGTATTTTTAAGATTTAATCAGAATTTTTAACGGATTTTATTGTTTTTGAGAATTGCCAAATTCGTATTTAAAGTTTGGCCCGGACGAACTTAAAGCTGGTTTACTTGTTATACTTGCATTCTGATTAGTCAAACATAAGAAATGAACAAATATTTTCCTTTTCGTAGCTGATATAAATATTACAAAGTGCCAGAATTCGAGTATGTATAATGGGGGGGGGGGGGGGGGGGGGGGGGTGAGGTTATATATCATTTGATATAGTCAAAACGTGCCTAGTCGAAATATCGTTTTTAGACCCTAGGTCTCTTTGAACCAAATCCGTTTCAGGACATTTGGAGTCGATGTAGCAATGTCCGTCCGTCCGTCTCTCTGTCCGCCTGGTGTGCCCATAACTCTTCGAGGGAGTATTTGATTTTGTTCAAACTTGGTACATCGTAAGCTTTGTTTAAAATATGGTAGAGATCGGACGATTTCTTCTGGTACCTCCCACTCAAAGGGTGTGTTGAAAATATTATTTGAAAAAAATCTTTTCTGGTTCAGTTTTTTAAGGAATTAGTTTTTTTTTTTTTGCAGAACATTTGTAAGTTTTTCTTTCGCATTCTGTAGGACACATCTCCATACCTCTGTGTGTACAGGGTGAGATAAAAAAGCTGCAACAAAGTCAAACGCAATAATTTTTATATATTTTTTTAAAAATGTCGGAAACAGCATAAAATAATAGAATAAGGTTCGATTTGTTCGAAATGGTCACATTTGGTACAAATTAAGGCCTCCAAACGGCCAATGAAATCGCCACACGCTGCCCGAATGTTGCCCTGCGGTATTTTAGCCCATTCGCGGCGAAGCGCTTGCTTGAGGTGATGGAGACTTTGGTATTTTTTAGTACCAGCCTTGCTCTCCAAAATACTCCAGACCCCAGTCCAACGGATTGGTATTCGGAGATTTTGGTAGCCATTGGGAGCTGGAAATGAAGCAAGGAACCTCATTTTTTAAATCATTCTTGGGTGGCGCGTGCTTAGTGCGATCGTGCTGAGTCGGTGAGTTATGTGGAATGTCCAAGCCTTTAATACCCCCTCCAGAATATTTTAGCGATAACATTCGGCATTTCTTCTGATGCCACGGTCGATTAATACGAGCGGATGGCCACCATCGGCTGTTATGGCATCCCACACCTTCACCATGCCTGCCGGTGCTTGAGTTCTGGTGGCCTACCGTACCTACCGTGCACATTGTCAGCTGACTTCTTTGGCAAGTGATGACGATCATTTTGATTGTCTACAAACTGCTGGACAACGAATGTTTTCTCATCGGCGAAAACCAAATTCGTCAGTTCACCACTTTCGGCCTAGCGAAGCAATTCTGTAGCTCTTTTGAGTCTATTTTATTTCTGTTGCGGTGTCAGTTCTTGCACTATTTGGAATTTTAATGGCTTTACCCCGAGCTCATTTTTCAATAGTTGCCGAATGGAATATTGCGATATATTCAGCTCACAAGCCATTTTTCGGCCAATGCGACGCATGCTTCGAGCAAGTAGCTTTCTTACTTTTCGAACCATATCCGCTTATGTTGCTTTTTTCCTCCGTCCAGGGTTCATGACTCGTATGCCGCTTTCATTTTCCTCGACCACTTAGACAACTCATTTGTGACAAAGGTTGTGACTAAAGTCATCATAAAACGTATTCGGAATATGTGTCACGTGCCATAAAGAGCGTATACCTGATGAGATGGACAGACAAGCAACCAGGCAGTTGGCCAGCCAGTCAGTCAGTCATCAAGAACAGCAACACCATCAACAACAGCCGGTTCAAAGTTACTGCCGGTTTCAAGTGGCGCAAAATTTCTGCTGAAAATAAAGACAAAAAGACATTTCTTCTCGGTTTCGTTCTATTTATTTTTTGGTAGTAATGTCAGGTTATGTATGGGAGAGAAGAAAAACGCCAGTCATTTACAACAATAAAATAAAATACAAAAACCATATGTGTGTGTGTGTTGTTGTTGTTGTTGTGCCGATTGTTGTCATTTAACGTGTCATTTTGATGGCTACGTTTTATTGCCCAGCCGAAAAGTAAATGGTTGGAAAAAACACGATTTAAAAACCAATTCATTGGCAATTGTTTCACTAACCCCTCACCCTGTCGATCCCCCTTGTCATGGCATCTTCCTTAAAGAGTTTATCCAGTTCTTTACGCATTTCACTTTTATGTTTTGCATGATTGACGACCTTTGTGCTGGCTCCAGCCGTTGGGTAATATAAATCCACAAGGCTCTTTGCCTCCACTGCCGTCCAGTTCCAGCTCCATCTTAATTCATTCATCTTTTCCACATTCTGTGCTACCACCCTGTGCCTGTGTATATTCCACATTTTGACCTGATTTGTAGTCTAACGCCCCCCATCTATGGCGCATTGTTCTCCACCACCAATGTAAAGAGGAAATGTTGGGTTAACCTAAAACATCTTTGCATGGCTGGTTCGGTTGGTTGATTGGATAGCTGGCTGTCAGACGGGTTGTTAAGAACGATAAGGCTGATGATGTTGTTGCCGGAGATGATGATGATGATGATGTTGATTGGTGTTATTGTTGTTGTTGCTCATCATCTCCAATGAGATGATAGTTAATGTGAAAATTTCCCACAAATACATTCACCACCCCCTCAACGCCCTCGCCCACTCACCCTGCCACTTATGTTCTATGGTCTGGTATCCTGATATGTAGTACACTTTCCCCATCCCCACCCCTTTCCCTCTCCGCCATCCATTATGCATTTATCAATATGGAAAGCAGTTCATCAGGATAAGTGTCATCTAATGGTTGAGTTGGGAGAAGGTATACACTCGAAGAGAAATGGCAGTTGGAAAGGAATTTTTGGAATAGAAAATAGAATCAACGGTCCTCAAGAGTCATAATCAAAATGTTGACCCATTGTGAGGGAGATACCAGAAGGCGCGGTCCGATATATTCCATCTTCAAAGGTGATCTTGTGTTGATAGAAATACTGCGATGAATCGAGTTTGAAAATAATCGGATGGTCGTATGAGGTTCATAGTTATTCGAATTTTTTTTACCCGGTGTGGGGGAGGTACCAGGTGAAGTGAGTCCATATAACCAGATTTTGTGTTAGTTACAATATTGCGATGTGTGAAATTGAAGGACAACCGGATGCTTTGATCGCATTTTATAAGATTTATAATTATTCCAAATTTTGACCACTTGTGGGGGAGGTACCAGAAGGAGTAGACCGATATATTCTCTCTTCACAACTGATCTTGTGTTAATAGAACTATTGAGATGTGCTGAGTTTAAAAGGAATCGGATGTTCATTTCACGGTTTACGAATTTCCCGGCTATTCAAAATTTTGATCCATTGTGGGTGAGATACCTGAAGGAGTGAGCCGATATATCTTACCTTCCCACCAGATCTTGTACAAATGAAAATGTTGAAATATGTCAAAATTTGAAGACAATCCGACTCTTGTTTCACATTCTATAAGAGTTATGATTATTGCAAATGTTGACCTCTTGTAGGGGGTACCAGAAGGAATATGCGATATATTCCGTCTTCACACCAGATATATATATTTTTTTTTGATGGAAATATTGAAATGTGCGAAATTTGAGGACAATCGAACTCTTATATCACATTCTATAAGAGTTTTGATTATTCCAAATTTTGATCCCTTGTAGGGGGTACCAGAAGGAATATGCGATAGATTCCGTTTTCACGCCAGATTTTTTTTTTTTTTTTTTGATGGAAATATTGAAATATGCGTTATTTGAAATATCGGATTTGTATTTCACATTTTATCCGACTTATAATTATTCCAAATTAGGGGGAGGGGGGAGTAGGTACCAGAAGGAGTGAGCCGACATACCCTACCTTCACACCAGACCTTATTTGGGTAGAATTATTTCTTTCACATTTTATAAATGTTTACTTATTCCAAATTTTGACTCCATATGGGGGAGGTATTAGAAGAATTGAGCCGATATATCCTGCCTTCACATGAAATCTTGGGTGGGTAAAAATATTTGGATATGCGAATTTTTGAAGACAATCGGATTAATATTTCACATTTTGTAAAAGTTATAATTATTCCACATTTTGACCCCATGTGGGGGAGGTATCAGAAGAATTGAGCCGATATATCCTACCTTCACACCAGACCCTGTGTGGGTAGAAATATTTAGATGTGCGAATTTTTTAAAAAAAAACTATGAGATTCTTATTTCACCTTTCGTAAAAATTATAATTATTCCAAATTTTGACTCCATTTGGGGAGGTCAGAAGAATTGAGCCTTTGTGGGAGCTGTACCAAAATAATTGAGCCTATATATCCTACCTTCACACCAGATCTTGGGTGGGTAGAAATATTTGGATGTGTGACATTAGAAAACAATCGGATTCTTATTTCACCTTTCGCAAAAATTATAATTATTCCAAATTTTGACCCCATGTGTGGGAGGTACCAGAAGAATTGAGCCTTTGTGGAAGCTGTACCCGAATAATTGAGCCGATATATCCTACCTTAACACCATACCCTGTGTGGGTACAAATATTTGGATGTGCGAATTTTTAAAGACAATCGGATTCTTATTTCGCATCATTATAAAAGGGGTATTAATTTGTTGAAATGTTTGAACCTTGCTGGGTGAGGTATTTGATGGAGTGGGCCGACATTGTCCATTTTCGAATCTGACCTAGCACTGATAGAAATATTGGGATTTCTAAAATATGAACATATTAAATGGTCCATTTCTTTCCTATGAAAATTTTGGCGTTTTGTGTGGGGAGGTACCAGCAGGAGTGGATCAATATTGCCCATCTCCGAATTCAATCCAAGTTTGACAATAATATTACGATATGCCAAGTTTGGACCAAATCGGATAATCTCTTCGAGAGAGATCGTGCGCCACAGCCAGACAAGAGAGAAAAATGAATGGATAAGCGGACATCGCTAGATTGATTCAACTCAACGCATGATCCTAAAAACGGATTGGGCCCAAAGAGACCTAGGGTCTAAAATCGTTATTTTGATGTGGCACATTTTGACCGTATTAAATTATATATGCCCTCTATAGCTATATGACTGAGGATCTAATAATATCTGCACCTGAAAGGTACAATTTGTCCTGGGTCACTAAGTTTTTTTTTCGTTTCTATAAAAAGGATCTGTCCTCAGAAGTATGCATTTTTGCTTTAGAAAAATTCGGTCCTCAGTTGCTATGGTTTATTTTTTTTTTGTGGAAATAAAAATTGTTCTCAGGACATTTTTTTTTGTTTTTTTTTTTTTATAAAACCATCTGTTCTCGGTATTTTTCTCTAACAAATCTCTACACAAAGCAGAAGATTTTTTCTATAGGAAAATTGTTCTGAAGAAGTAAAAGATTCTTTTAGAAAAAACAAGTAAAAAAGCTGTATGTTCGGCCGGACCGAACTTTGAATACCCTCCACCGTTTCTAACGAATTTGGCAATTTTCAAAAACAATAAAATCCGTTAAAAATCCTGTTAAAATCTTAAAAACGAATATAGCTGTTACATTAGGGTCTTTACGACGGCATGGACCTGCAGAGATAACTTTTGACATAAGCCATTGCAACATTTAAATGCGAAACTTGAAAAAAATCGGTGAATAATGTAGCTAAAATCATCAAAATACCGAATATCGGGAGGTACCGTTATATGGGGCCCATACGAAGACGTGAACCTGCACAGACAAATTTCTGTTTTAGACTGTAGCATCCATTTTGAACTTCAAATACCAAATTTGAAATAATACCTATAAATAATGTCGCAAAAATCATCAAAATACCGAATATCGGGAGGTTCGGTTATATGGGGGCTATACCAAAACGTGGACCTACATGGCCCATTTTCAATACCAAAAGTCCTGCAGACATAATATAAATTTAAGCAAAATTTTATCTTTCTACTTCAATTCGTTCGGAAGCTAGAGTGATCTCCACAGACGGATAGACGGACGGACATCGCAAAATCGACATAGAATTTTATGCTAATCAAGAATATAAATACATACTTTGTGGGCTCTAAAATTTATATTTTAAGGTGTAACAAACGGAGTGACAAACTCCATACTATGATGGAGGATATAAAAATCAGTTCTCAAGTTACTGAGGATTTTTTCTTTCCTGAGGAAAAGCCTTTCCAAAAAATGTTCTATACCCAATAAAAATTTGATCTCACGTTTTTCTCTGAGTGTATGCTCCTGCCCAAACACACCCACTTGGACAACTTACAATCTGTATATAGTTGAGAAAACATTAAAGCATTAAAACTGTGACACAGGAGCAGGAATGATGACACGTGTCTAAGATCACAGCCTTTCAGGTTTTTTTTTTTTTGACATCCTTGCTTCTTCTGCTTTTGGGCTAAATTGAGTATGAAGTTGTTGGTGTTATTGATTTTGTTGTTGTAAGTGGGACAAGAATCGACAATAAACCAGCTTAATTGACAAAAATTACAGGTTGAAGAACATGGGAGAACAAAAAAAAAAAAAAAAAAAAAAAATAAATGGACTTAAATACCATCAATATTGGGGAAAGTGTTTCAATTGAGATTGATTTTGAGTTCGGTAAGGAGAAGGATATTTTTTTTGAGAGCATATTTTTTCTCAATAAAAATTTCTTGTCTTAAATGTTTTGATAATTTGTAGTTTGTGTTAAGGAAGGCCTCTGTGGGATTCCAGTCTCTGATCCTCTCGTTTCTTTTATTGCTTTGCTTTTTTACAACAATCAATCTGGCGGAGGGAGAAAAGAAATCTTGGAACATGATTTAATAATGAGCAGAAATATAAATGCCCTCTTCTTGCAAAAAACTGTCGAGGTATTTTCTTCTATAGAAAAAACAAAAAAAAAAAAAAACAACTAAAAAAGCTGTAAGTTCGGCCGAACGCATTTGACAATTTTTAAAGAAAAAAAACCAATAAAAATTCTGTTAAAATTATGTTAGGATCTATTATCTGTTCTATTGTGTTAGGATCTATACGACTACGTGGGCCTGCATGGGCAACTTTTCTGCCTTAGACTGTAGTATTCATTACGAACTTTAAACGCCAAATTTGAAACAATTCCGGTGAAAAATGTCGCTAAAATTATTAAAATACCGAATATCAGGAGTACCGTCATATGGGGGCTATACGAAGACGTGGACCTGCATAGACAATCTTCTGTCTTAGGCTCTAGTATCCATTACGAACTTCAAATCCCAAATTTGAAACAATTCCGGCGAATAATGCCGCTAAAATCATCAAAATATCTAATATCGGGAGGTGCCGTAATATGGAGGCTACATGAAGCCGCGGACCTGCACGAACAATATTCTGTCATAGGCTGTAGTATTCGTTTCAAACTTTTAATACCAAATTTGAAACATTTTCGGTGAATAATGTCGAAAATAGGGAAGTACCATTATATGGGGGCTATATCAAAACGTGGACCTACATGACCCATTTTCAATACCGAAAGTCCTGCAGACATAATATACATTTGAGTAAAATTTTATTAACTTTCTATATTTCGTTCGGAAGCTAGAGTAATTTCCGCAGACGGTCGGACAGATAGACGTCCATGCGGACGGACATCGCTAATTCGACATAGAATTTTAGAAATTTTGAAGAATATATATAATTTTAGTGGTCTAAAATGTATATTTCGAGCTGTTAAAAAAACGGAATGACAAACTTAATATACCCTCCATACTATGGAGGAGGGTTATAAAAAAATAACCGGGGATTTTCTTTGCAGAATAGGTCAGTCTTGCCAAAAAAAAAATGAAAAGAAGAAACCTGACATTTTTCCAACAGAACAAATTAGCCAGAACAAATTAGCCGGAGAATTGTCTTGTGTAGAATAAAATGATTTCAGCAACAGACAATGTTGTTTTAGTGGAAGGTGAGAGGTGGGGAATATTTTTTTTCTTCTGCAGAAGCCTTCTAAGAACACCATTAAGCGTTTATACGAACTTCGACTTTCGACTGGTATGGCTCTTTCTAATCCGAAGAGGCCATATAAAAGTCGACCAAGGCGATCGGCCGAGAATATCGCTGCTATACGAACCAGTGTTTAGAGGTCCCCAAGAACATCCCCAAAACGCCGTTCTCAGTAGTTGGTCATGGCTCGGTCCACTTTACAACGGATTATTCGCATTGATTTGCATTTGTTCCCGTACAAAATTCAATTGACGCAAAGAATGTTGCCTGCGGACAAGCCTCGTCAATTGGAATGGGCCCAAAGAGTCATGGGTCCGTCGAATATGGGCAACCCTGTATATCATTTGATACGGGCCAAACGTGCCTTGTCGAAATAAAGGTTTTATGCCAGAGTACATTTGGAATCGATCTAGCGATGTCCATCCGTCTGACTGGCTGGTGCGCACAGTAACTCCCATTTGTTCCAAACTCTGTAAATCGTAATAGTACTTTCAAACTTAGATCGAGTTCGAGCCACGCCTTCTGGTACCTCCGCCACAAATGGTCGAAATTTTCAAAAGGAAAAAAATGAGCTAGTACCTCCTCCACAAGGGGTCAACATTTTTAATACCCATGATTTTTTTTTTACCCGGATTTGAAAAATTTGATGAGATTCTTCATTCTTCTCTTCACTTTTGGAATGCAAACTTCCATCAACAATATTAAATGTAGTTTGAGAAAACAACGCAATTCGACCCTTTCTCGATAAACAACGCCACTTTTCCATCCTTTGTGAACTAATTCAAACACACACCTTAGCTTCCTCTGTTTTTTTGTCTTACTCCCCTTCCAACACATTTCGCTATCACCACCAAGTTTGGCTGAAGTTTTTCCAACTCCTTGAGGTTGTTTCTCTTTTGTGTCACTTTTATGCTCTTCATTTTTATCGCTTATGTTCTTCATTTTTATCGCTTATGTCCGCCTGTCAGTTTTGGTTTCGTTTTCAATTTTGAGTTGTGTTTTTTTTCTGCTTTCCTTCAAACAACAATATTTTGTAATAAACGACATAGCTTCTACTTCTGTTGGCCCATGGCTTTGGAGCGGTGCACTCTACTTTAGATACTCAGATGCCAAGGACCTTAGAAAAATTTTCTATGGAAAAAGCCTTCTCAGGGACCTGAGAAAGTTTTTCTATGGAAAAAGCCTTCTCAGGGACCTGAAAAAGTTTTTCTATGGAAAAAGCCTTCTCAGGGACCTGAGAAAGTTTTTCTATGGAAAAAGCCTTCTCAGGGACCTGAAAAAGTTTTTCTATGGAAAAAGCCTTCTCAGGGACCTGAGAAAGTTTTTCTATGGAAAAAGCCTTCTCAGGGACCTGAGAAAGTTTTTCTATGGGAAAAGCCTTCTCAGGGACCTGAGAAAGTTTTTCTATGGAAAAAGCCTTCTCAGGGACCTGAGAAAGTTTTTCTATGGAAAAAGCCTTCTCAGGGACCTGAGAAAGTTTTTCTATGGAAAAAGCCTTCTCAGGGACCTGAGAAAATTTTTCTATTGAAAAAGCCTTCTCAGGGACCTGAGAAAGTTTTTCTATGGAAAAAGCCTTCTCAGGGACCTGAGAAAGTTTTTCTATGGAAAAAGCCTTCTCAGGGACCTGAGAAAGTTTTTCTATGGAAAAAGCCTTCTCAGGGACCTGAGAAAGTTTTTCTATGGAAAAAGCCTTCTCAGGGACCTGAGAAAGTTTTTCTATGGAAAAAGCCTTCTCAGGGACCTGAGAAAGTTTTTCTATGGAAAAAGCCTTCTCAGGGACCTGAGAAAGTTTTTCTATGGAAAAAGCCTTCTCAGGGACCTGAGAAAGTTTTTCTATGGAAAAAGCCTTCTCAGGGACCTGAGAAAGTTTTTCTATGGAAAAAGCCTTCTCAGGGACCTGAGAAAGTTTTTCTATGGAAAAAGCCTTCTCAGGGACCTGAGAAAGTTTTTCTATGGAAAAAGCCTTCTCAGGGACCTGAGAAAGTTTTTCTATGGAAAAAGCCTGCTCAGGGACCTGAGGAGTTTTTCTGTGGAAAAAACGTCTTGAGTGACCTGAGGTTGTTTTTTCCTCAGGTCCCTGAGGTTGTTTTTTTCTATAGAAAAAAATCCTCAGGTCCCTGAGGTTGTTTTTTTTCTATAGAAAAAAAATCCTCAGGTCCCTGAGGTTGTTTTTTTTTATAGAAAAAAAATCCTCAGGTCCCTGAGGTTGTTTTTTTTTCTATAGAAAAAAATCCTCAGGTCCCTGAGGTTGTTTTTTCTATAGAAAAAACATTCGCAGGTCC
This sequence comes from Musca domestica, assembly GCF_030504385.1. NCBI lineage: Eukaryota > Metazoa > Arthropoda > Insecta > Diptera > Muscidae > Musca > Musca domestica. The sequence continues at coordinate 2,421,975 of NW_026712315.1, read as the reverse complement.
ATGAGGTTGTTTTTTTCTGTTGAAAAAAATCCTTAGGTCCCTGAGGTTGTTGTTTTTTCTAAAGAAAAAAATCCTCAGATCCCTGAGGTTGATTTTTCCTATAGAAAAAAATCCTTAGGTCCCTGAGGTTGTTTTTTTTTATAGAAAAAAATCTTCAGGTCCCTGAGGTTGTCCTCAGGTCCCTGCTCTCAGATGAGAAAGTTTTTCTATGGAAAAAGCCTGCTCAGGGACCTGAGGAGTTTTTCTGTGGAAAAAACGTCTTGAGTGACCTGAGGTTGTTTTTTCCTCAGGTCCCTGAGGTTGTTTTTTTCTATAGAAAAAAATCCTCAGGTCCCTGAGGTTGTTTTTTTTCTATAGAAAAAAAATCCTCAGGTCCCTGAGGTTGTTTTTTTTTATAGAAAAAAAAATCCTTAGGTCCCTGAGGTTGTTTTTTTTTATAGAAAAAAATCTTCAGGTCCCTGAGGTTGTCCTCAGGTCCCTGCTCTCAGAAGCGATACTGTGGAGAAGTTTTTCTATTGAAAAACTTCTTTCTCAGTGGGGACCTAAGGGGAATATCCATTCTCATAGCCATAATCATGGACTTTGGATTCTTAGGTCCTCTTCAACAACTTGTGAAGGGTGCAGTATATTCGTTGTCGGCTTCATTTTTTTGGCTACGGCTTTGGGGTTCTACTCTACATCCACTTCTACTTTCATTTGTCAATAACTTGTCCTGTGTGTGTGTGTTTTTTTTTTTTTGTTTCTCATATCCTATTAAACATAGTTTGCTTTCTATAGATATTTAAGCAACACACACACAAACAAAACGTGGCAACTTCAAATAACAATTTTTTGCATCAGACCAAAAATATCGCCATAACTGCTGGTACCACCTTGTCTGCCATAGAAGGCATTTAAGAGGAAACATTGATGCCTTGCTTTAGCTCGAGTGTGGAGGAAAAAGGAACTCAACGAACTTTTCGACGAAATATGAAAAACGGAAATAAGTTGTTCATGTTATTCGTTTTTTTCTCATGTTTTTATTTTCTGAAATGGAAACTTTTCACTAGCGAATCAACGAACGAGAGCACAAAAAAAAAGAAGATGAAACAAAGAAACCGAAAACTCTTCTCAACAGAACAGAACACGAGAAAAAAGAAAACACACAGCCAACACGCCAAAGAAACCGGGAAAAAAGTTATGAAAAATGAAACCCAGAAAATATGAATGGTGGATAACAAGAGAAGATCGAGGCAAAAAAGGAAGCGAAAGGACTAAATCCATCCAAATATTACGTTGTTTGGTAACATTTTTTTTGTTGGCATTATTGTTGTTTTTATTACTTTTTTGATTTCCATTCATCGTTGTAATACATGCGACGAGGAGGAGGTGGGTGCGGGGTGTTGGGTATCTCTCAATGTTCCTCCACGTAAATTGCTCTGTTGGTAAATTTCATTGGAAAATCGTTTATAACCCCAAAACTTATTTTTTTTTCCTCTCGCCCAGCATTCCCATCCATTTCCCATTATGGTGCTCAAATTTTAATTGCATTTTTCACCCGCAATGTCTAAACTTTGTTCATTTCCCCAGCCTTCCCTCCACTCATCGGCCAAAAACATGGCAAGCTTCTTCAGAGGCTGTATAACTTTTGATGGCCTCGAATTCGTTACGGATATTCATTTGAAATATTATGGGTTTCTAATGACAAATGTTTCGAAAGAATTGCGATAAGGGGACCTTAAGGGAAATTTTCATTTCCTTAAAAGTATTCACATTCAGGAGGTCTTAGAAAAATTATCAAAAAAAAAAAAAAAAAAAAAAAAACAAAAAAAAAAAACGAATTTGGCAATTTTCAAAAAATAAAAAAAATTAAAGATTCTGTTAAAATTTTAAAAATACCAAATGTAGCCGTTATATTAGGGCCTATATGAAGACGAAGAGCTGCATAGGTCATTTTTGTTGTAAGCCATTACAATATTTAAATGCGAAACTTGAAAAAAATCGGTGAATAATGTAGATAAAATCATCAAAATACCGATTATATAAGGGCGATACGAAGGCTTAGATCTGCGGGGACAGTTTTCTGTCATAGGCTGTGGTATCCATTGCGAACTTCAAATACCAACTTAGAAATGATTCCGGCGAATAATGTCGCTAAACTCATCAAAATACCGAATATAGGGAGGTACCCTTGTATGGGGGCTATACGAAGACGTGGACCTGCCCAGACAATTTTTTGTCTTTGGCTGTATTAGGCATTACGAACTTCAAATATCAAATTCCAAACAATTCCGGTAATTAATGTAATTAATGTAGCTAAAATCATGAAAATACCGAATATCGGGAGGTACGATTATATGGGGGCTATACCAAAACATAGAACAGCACAGGCAATTTTCTGTCATAGGCTGTGGTATCCATTGCGAACTTTAAGTACCAAATTTTAAATAATTCTGGTGAATACCTTCGCTTAAATTCATCTAAATACCAAATATAGGGAGGTACCGTTGCATGGGGGCTATACGAAGACGTGGACCTGACCAGAGAATTTTTTGTCTTATTCTGTAATATCCATTACGAACTGCACAGACAATTTTCTGTCTTAGGCTGTAGCATCTATTACGAAATTCAAATATAAAATTTGAAACAATTCCGGCGAAAAAGGTCGCTAAACACATCAAAATACGGAATATTGGGAGGTACGATTATATGGGGGCTATACCAAAACATGGACCAGCACAGACAATTATCTGTCTTAGGCTCTAGCATTCATTGCGAACTTCAAATATTAAATTTGAAATAATTCTGGGGAGTACCTTCGCTAAAATCATCAAAATACCGAATAAAGGAAGGGTGCCATAGGGGTGGGGGGGTTGTGCGCTTTACGAAAACGTGAGCCTGCACAGACAATTTTCTGTCTTAGGCTGAAGCATCCGTTACGAACTGCAAATACCAAATTTGTAATGATTCTGGTGAATAATGTAGCTAATATCATCAAAATAACGAATATCGGTATGGGGGCTATACGAAGACGTGGACCTGCACAGATAAATTTCTGTTATAGACTGTTATATCCCTTAAGAACTTTAAATGCCAAATTTGAAACAATCCTCGTGAATAATGACACTAAAATCATATCGGGTGGTACCATTATATGGATGGGGGTCATGCCAAAACGTGGACCTATATGGCCCATTTTCAATACCAACTGTCCTGCATAGACATAATACACATTTGAGTAAAATTTTATAAACCTTTCATTCTGTTCGGAAGCTAGAGTGATTTCCACAGAAGGACAAACATCGCTAAATCGACATAGAATTTAATGCTGATCAAGAATTTAGGGTGAGATGAAAAAAATTGCAATCAACATCAGACTGCTGTCATTTTTAAGCCACTCGTCCGACAGCTGTTAAAATTATTCCAGTGATAGCTCACTACATTGTTTACAAGCGTACCAAAGCATTTTGGTGGGAATTTTTTCGAAAAAAAAGTTATTCGTGATGGAATTCAAGCGTGATAGTGTGATTTCCTTATATTTGGCTGGAAAACCACAAGTGGTTATCGTTAGAGCACTCCAGCAGTTAAATGTGAATAGATCTTTTGAATCTCTTACCATCGCTCGTTAACGATTGGTGACTGGTATCGTAGCCCGACGTCAAGAAAATGGACGAAAAAAAAAACAGCAACATCACCAATAATGGTTCGAAAAGTAAAGAAGCGACTTGATCGAAACCCGCGTCGCAGTGGCCGAAAAATGGCCCGTGAGCTAAACATATCACAATATTCCATTCGGCAAATATTGAAAAATGAGCTCGGGGCAAAGCCATTGAAATTTCATAAAGTGCAAGAACTTTCACCTCAACAGAAAGAAAATAGACTCCAAAGAGCTAAAGAGTTGCTTCGCTTGGCCGAAAGCGATGAACTGCCGAATTTGGTTTTCTACGTCTCCGATGAGAAAACATTCGTTGTCCGGCAGTTTGTAAACAAACAAATTGACCGTGTCTACTTGCCAAAGAGGTCAGCTTAGGAGCAAATGTGCACCTTTGGTTGGCCAGCAGAACTCAAGCGCCGGCCATGGTGATGGTGTGGGCCGCCGTAACAGCGGATGATCGCTCTCCGCTCGTATTAATCGACCGTGGCATCAGAATAAATGCCGAATATTATCGTGAAAATATTCTGGAGGGCACGCACATATTTTGGCCGCAGACCTTGGACATTCCAACAGGACTCCAGGCACCATCGCACTCAGCACGCGCCACCTAAGAATGGTTACAAAATGAGGTTCCTCGCTTCATTTGCAGCGCACAATGGCCACCAAATTTTTGGGATACCAATCCGTTGGACTATTGTTTTTGGAGTAATTTGGAAAGCAAGGTTGGCACTAAAAAATAACAAAGTGTCGATCACCTCAAGCAAGCGCTTCGCCGGGAAAGGGCCAAAATATCGCAAAACAACATTCGGGCAGTGTGTGACGGTTTCATTGGCCATTTGAAGGCCATAATTCTTGCCAAAGGTCACGAATTCGAACAAATCTAAACTTATTCTAAAATTTGATGATATTTCCGAATTTTTTGCTTTCATGCAATACAATTAAAAAAAAATATTTAAAAAACAACGCTTAATGTTAAAAAAAAAAAAAAATATTAGAACCAACCACGTTTGGTATTTAAGAGGTCCTTGAAAAAATAATTAAAAATATCACGTTAAGTATTCAGGAGATCCTTGAAAATTTTTGTATAGAAAATCCACACTCGATGTATTCAGAAAATCCTTGAAAAACTATTATTAAAAAAAAAATTCTCTGGAAACATCCATATTTCCCTAGAAAATGTTCGCATTCTCTTAAATCGTGGCCTCTTTCGACCCCTCAAGATTTGTCTTCTTCTTATTATTATTGTTCTTCTTAGACGATCTAAGGTTGCATACAATCACGATCAATTTAGTAAATGTTTATGCAAATCTTTACAAGCTACATTGGGCAGGGTATCGCCTCCCGCCACTCACGCAGATAATGTAAATTTTTCTATTACAGCTAAAATCGCCGCCATAATGGCAAAGAAAATAGAGAAAACGATTTAATAAAAATTCCAAACTGGCATTCATTTAAATTAGAGGGCAACAACGTCAAGATTCACTTGAGTTAACCATGAAAATTGGAATTGGAATTAGAGGCAAAAAACGAGAAGAAAAAAAAAACAAGTAAAAAAGTTGTAAGTTCGGCCGGGCCGAACTTTTAATACCCTCCACCATTTGGTACAAATTTGACAATTTCCAAAAAATAAAACCCGTTAAAAATTCTGTTAAAATCTTAAAAATACCAAATGCTTATACGACGACGTGGGCCTGCATAGGCAACTTTTGTCATAAATTATTACAATATTTAAATGCGAAACTTGAAGAAAAATCTGTTTATAATGTAGCTAAATTCGCTAAAATCGTTATATGGGGGCTGACGAAGACGTGGACCAGCACAGATAATTTTCTGTCTTAGGCTGTAGTATCCATTACGAACTTCAAATGCCAAATTTGAAATAATTCCGGTGAATAATGTCGCTAAAATTATTAAAATACCGAATATCGGGAGGTACCGTTATATGGGGGCTATATGATAACTTGGACCTACATGGCCCATTTACGAACTTAACCTGCCTTCTGGGAAAATATACATGTGTGCAAAATTTTAGCCCTCTATCACAATTTGTTCGAAAAATAGCGTGATTATAACAGACGGACAGACAGACAGACAGACGGACATGGCTAGATCGTCTTAGAATTTTACGCTAATCTTAAGATATTATTAAGATTTATGGTCTTCTGCGCCACATAACTTTATCCTGTAAAAAAAGGAAAAATTATCCGATTTCTACCTTCTTCGTAACAGATCTTGTGTTGAGGGAGATATTGAGATGTGCCAAGTCTGAATGGAATCGGATATTAATTTCGCGTCTTATGAGCTTCATGGATATTTAAGATTTTGACCCTTTGATCACACCAGACCTTGGGTTAGTAGAAATATTTGGATGTGTAAAATATGAAGAGAACCGGATGCTTATTTCGAATTTTATAATCTTTGGAAACTTTGGCCCTTTGTGGGGTCGGTACCAGAAGGAATGATCCGATCTCTACCATCTTTATTGTAGATCTTGTGTTGATGAAAATATTAAGACTTGCCAAGGTTGAATGGAGTCGGATGCTAATTTCGTGTTTTATGAGGCCATTTGTGGGGGAGGTACCCGAAGGAGTGAGCCGATGTAACACATCTTCACATCAAATCTTGGGTTAGTACAAATAATAGGATTTGTGAAATTTGAAGGGAACCGGATGCTTATTTCGGATTTTGTGATCGTTTTAGTTATTCAAAACTTTGACCCTTTGTGGGGCAGGTACGAGAAGAAATGGTTCGATCTTTACCTTCGTTGTAACAGATTGTCCATTTTTTGGACCTGACCTAGCACTGATGCAGATATTAGGATTCGCAAAGTTGGGCCAAAATCGGATTATCCTTTCTCGTTCTGTGCAAAAAATATATATATTTTTAATTTTGACCTTTTGTGGGGGAGGTACCAGTAGGAGTGGACCGATATTGTCCATCTTAACAGCAGACCTTGGGTTAATAAAAATATTGTGACGTGTGTAATTTAAAGATAATCGAACACCTACATCGCATTTTATAAGAGTTAAAATCATTCGAATTTTGACCCTTTGTGTGGGAGGTACTGTGGGAGGTTTATCCTTTCTCTTTCTGTGCCTTAAAATATTTTCATTAAAAATTTAGACATATTATGGGTGGGAGGTACTAGAAGGAATGGACCAATATTGCCCATCTCCGAACTCGATCTAAGATTGATAATAATATTACGATGTATCGGATTCTCCCTTCGAGAGTTATCGTGCGCATCAGCCAGCCAAACAGATGGATGGGCGGACGGACATCGCTAGATCAACTCCAAATGCCCTGAAACGGCTTTTGTGCAAAGAGACACATGGTCTGCAACCGTTATTTCGACGAGACACCTTTTGGCCGCATCAAACGATATATACTCTCTTTAGCCCTCATGCTGAGGGTATAAAAACAAAAATTATTATGGGAGCAAAATATTATTACTTCCTCTCCCTTCAGCCCTTGATTTTATCTGTTTGTAAAGAGATTGAATCTTCTTTGTTAAAAAAAATCATATGGTCTCCATGGTGACCCCCTGTCCTTCGCCACATATGTCCTAGTAACTCATATCCAGCCCCGTGATTGGTATTCTTTTCTCATTAATTTCGATCACTTTTTAAGTTCCAATTATAAACTTGTCTTGTTGGCTGCTATACAAAATAATAATGGGGCCAGGCACAATACCATAAACAGAGAATCAAAACAAAAAACAAAACAGTGTCAATTTAAAAAAATCCCATTTAATTCCGGCAAGTTCTGTTTATAACATTTCCATTATATTTCTTTAGAATTTTTTTTTTATTTCCACAACGGACAGTCAACGTTGCAGCCAGCCAGCCAGCCAGTCAGTCAGTGAGTCAACTCACCTATCTATCTGGCACCAACAACAATGTAGACGAAGAAGGACCCAACATCAGCATCCATCCAGAGGCACTAGGATATCCATCCGCAGTCTTTGTGGTTGGCCACACAATGTTGCACCACGGCCGTTGTTGTTTTGGTCATATCCAAACACACACATACATACACTCATATACATATAATTTCTCCATAAAACATATACGGTAGGGACTTTCCTATTACCACTACCTCGGCTGCAGCTACTGCTGCTGATGATGTTACTGCTACTCTATTATGTTATGTTGTCATTGTAACCTATTTTTCGTTCTATTCTCTATTTTTCTATGATTTTTTTCTAATACTACTGCCACTGATTTGTTTTTTTCGATTTGAAGCTTCCCTTCCCCCCGTCCGCTGGCACATCTCACACCACCTTGTATTATGTTAGAACTTAGAAGTGGGGGTGATGGCCAAATGCATTTGCCATTTTGTATATCAGTTTCAGCCAAAACTCGAAAAAAATGGAATCACATTACCAAAGAGGACCTAAAATGTGGATGTGTGGATGATTGTTAAAAAAATAATGCAACAGCTATGTTTTAGTCTCCCACCATCTAATTCCAAGAAAAAAAAAAAAAAAAACAAAAATGGAACACAACATATTGTCGCGTTCATCATCATCATCAGCAGCAGAAGCAGGAGTACAATGACTTCATTTTATTTTTACGTTTTTTTCTTTTTGGACTAATTTTTATCAATGAAAATACGAGCATAGAAGCAACAAGAGATAAATTAAATAATTTCACATATAGGGGGCGCCTGAAAGTATGCATCATTCTTAAGGTTTGGGTCAGAAAATAAATTGAAAAAAGTCTAACGGAATAAAGTTGACTTCTGGAGGCCAAAGGACGTTTTTTTCTACACAGAAAAAAACTTGACTTCTGGAGGCCAAAGGACGATCTTTTCTCTAGAGGACGAATTTTTTTATATAGAAAAAAAAAACTTGACCTCTGGGCTAGAGGACACATTTTTTCTACAGATAATAAACTTGACCTCTTGGCCAGAGGAATTTCTATCTACCGAAAAAGCTTGACCTCTAAGACCAGAGCGATTTTTTTCTACAGAAAAAAGTAGGCCTCTGGATCCAGAGCGATTTTTTTTTCTTTAGCAAAATGTTGACTTCTGGGAAAGCGGAATTTTTTTCTATAGAAAAAAACCTGACTTCTTGGCAAGAAAACGATTTTTTCTATAGAAAAAAACTTGACCTCTGGAGGCCAACGGACGATCTTTTCTCCACAGAAAAAATCTCGACTTCTGGAGGCTAGAGGACAATTTTTTATATAGAAAAAAACTTGACCTCTGGGACCAGAAGACGATTCTTTCTATAGAAAAAAATTTGACCTCTGGCCCAGAGGAATTTTTATTTACAGAAAAAGCTTGACATCTAAGAACAGAGCGATTTTTTCTATAGAAAAAAGTTGACCTCTGGATTTAAAGCGAAGATGTTTACTTCTGGGCCAGAGGACGATTTTTTCTATAGAAAAAGCTTGACCTCTTATCCAGAGGAATTTTTATCTACAGAAACAGCTACACCTCTAGGACCAGAGCGATTTCTTTATAGAAAAATGTTGACCTCTGGATCCAAAGTATTTTTTTTTCTTTAGAAAGATTTTGACTTCTGGGCCAGACGAATTTTTTTCTATAGAAAAAAACCTGACCTCTGGGCCAGAGGAATTTTTTCTATAGAAAAAAACCTGACCTCTGGGCCAGAGGATTTTTTTTTCTATAGAAAAAACCTGACCTCTGGGCCAGAAGATTTTTTTTCTATAGAAGAAAACCTGACCTCTGGACCAGAGGAATTTTTTTTCTGTAGAAAAACAACTGACCTCTGGGCCAGAGGAATTTTTTTTTTATAGAAAAAAACTTACCTCTGGACCAGAGGATTTTTTTTCTATAAAAAAAAACTTACCTCTGGACCAGAGGATTTTTTTTTCTATAGAAAAAAACTTACCTCTGGACCAGAGGATTTTTTTTCTATAGAAAAAAACTTACCTCTGGACCAGAGGATTTTTTTTCTATAGAAAAAAACCTGACCTGTGGTTCAGAGGATTTTTTTTTCTATAGAAAAAAACCTCACCTGTGGTTCAGAGGATTTTTTTCTATAGAAAAAAACTGACATCTGGGCCAGCGGAATTTTTTTCTATAGAAAAAATCTGACCTCGTTGTCAGAAGAATTTTTTTTTATAGAAAAAAACCTGACCTGTGGGCCAGAGGAATTTTTTTCTATAGAAAAAAATGACCTCTGTAGAAAATTTTTTTCTGTAGAAAAAAACCTGACATCTGGGCAAGATAACGATTTTTTTCTATAGAAAACAAGTGGAACTCTGGAGGCCAGAGAAAAAGTTGACCTTTAAGGCCACAGCGATTTTTTCTATAGAAAAAACACTTAATCTTTCCGGCCAGAGGATGATTTTTTTTGTGGAAAAAATTTTAAACCGTCACACGCTGCCCGAATGTTGTTCTGCGGAATTTTGGTCAATTCCCGGCAATGCGCTTGGTTGAGGTGATCGACACTTTGGTATTTTTTAGTGCCAACCTTGATTTCCAAAATACTCCAGACACAATAGGCCAACTGATTGGTATCCGGAGATTTTGGTGGCCACTGTGCGCTGGAAATGAAGCGAGAACCGTCATTTTGTAGCAATTCTTGGGTGGTGCGTTCTGAGTGCGGTGGTGCTAAGTCCTGTTGGAATGTCCAAGGTCTGCGGGCAAAATGTTTGCGTGCCCAAGGCTTTAATACAACCTTCAGAATATTTTCGCGATAATATTCGGCATTTATTCTGACGTCACTGTTGATTAATACGAGCGAAGAGCGACCACCGGCTGTTATGGCGGCCCACACCATCATCATGGCCGGCGCTTGAGTTCTGGTGGCCAACCGAAGGTGCACATCTCAGCTGACCTCTTTGGCAGGTAAACACGATCATTTTGATTGTTAACAAACTGCTGGGCAACGAATGTTATCTCATCGGAGGAAACCAAATTCGGCAGTTTACCACTTTCGGCCAAACGAAGCAACTCTTTAGCTCTTTTGAGTCTATTTTCTTTCTGTTGTGGTGTAAGTTCTTGCAATTTTTGGAATTTCAATGACTTTACCCCGAGCTCATTTTTCAATATATGCCGAATGGAATATTGCGATTTGTTCAGCTCACGAGCCATTTTCGGCAACTGCGATGCGGGATTCCATCAAACCGTTTCTTTAATTTTCGAACCATTTCTGCTGATGAAAAAAGTTGACTGCTGGGGCCAGAGGGTGATTTTTTTTCTGAATTTTTTTGTATAGAAAAAACTTTACCTCTGGGTCAGGGCAATTTTTTCTCCAGAAAAAACCTGGTACTCTGCGCCTAATTTTTGATGGAAAATACTTGACCTCTGGACTAGAGGATTTTTTTTGTAGAAAAAAAAAAAAAACATGACCTTTTGGCCGGAATATTTGTTTCTATCTATCTACATTTTGCCTTCTAACCTCAAATTTCTATTTCGCCAAACCTCTCTACAATTATGCTTTCAAATTATCTATTCAGCTGTGGCATACTTTTGAGTTGTCCTGCCCACAAGCTATTCATTTGACTTTTCAACATTATTATAAAGTTACGATGGAAATATTCCCCTAATAATATTATTTAGTTGGGAAATTATGTGCATTTTCAGCTGTGTTTATGAATTTCAATTTCCAATGAATGTTGTATACATTTAGGCGTTGATTGTACTAATCAATAAATGTTGTTAAGAGTTTATGATAATTTTGAAAATTCAACAAATATTTTACTGCATTATTTGGAAATTAAAATTACCATTAACAATTTGCAAAATTTAATGAATTTAATTATGGGGCATACTTTTAGGCAGGTTAGGTTAATGTAAATAGCTTTTAAATTAACAGGATATTGGGAAATGTTGTGGAAATTGTTTTTTGTTTTTGTTTATAATTAAATACATGTTTTATATTATTACATTTAGTATATAATTACAGAGAGTACTTAAATTTAAATTTGGTGCATATTTTTAGGCATTTATTACGAATAATATGTCTTTTATTGCAGCTATTAGTAAGAGTGAAAAAAAAGTAAAAAATGTTTTGTGAAAGTCCACTTTAGCTTTAGCACTGACCTTTGAACAAATTTTCCTGGACTTCAAATATAAGTCCCTATTAGATCCTCTAATCTTAAAATATCTTTGCCTATCTTTACATGTGTTTTAACAAAAAAAAAATTAATTTATTTTTATTTTCTATTTTCAGGTGAGTGTTTTTCAAACTGGATATTATCAAATATTCTACCAGGTACTTGTAAGTTGTATAAATTCCTCATTCGTAAAAATTGTCCTCATAGGAGAATTATGTTAAGTTTGGAAAATCCTTGCCAACAAAGTCCATCCCTGCTCAAAAACCAAATTATTTTTGGGCTAATAGTTTTTTTCTTGTAGTACCAAATGGAACCCCATATTCTTGTCTTTCACCTGCCTAAATAACATTCCAATATTTTCCCCGTTGTTTGTTTTGTTGCTTCAAACCAGCATTAATTGAAATTCTATTTGGTTACCTTAGTTTTGTCCTTTGTTTTTTTGCATCTCTCATTACTTTTTCTTTACAACACCCCCTCACTTCACGCCTTGCCACCCTCTTCAATCTCATTTGCCAACCATGCATGGCTAAAATAAGAAAGGACATTAACATAATCCTCTTATGAGGGTTCTACCCTCATGTGTCTTTCGAATGCTTTGTTTGTGGCCATGTTGCGTCTGAAGGTATGAAAGGTTGCCATTCTTTGCAGCCAACTTTATTCATTCAGTCGACATTCCAAAACATTTTGTCTTTAACCTATCTTTGGGCGGGAGAAGGAGATTTACAAGAATGCTTCATGAGAACATGTATAATTAATAAATGAGCCGTTGTTAAGGTGAAAGGAGCTAAGTCGTTAATTAAAAAAAATGGAATTTTTAAGGGAATTTTTGTTTTATAGCCGGCAGACAGCCAGTCTTGATTTCTTTAGAGGACATTTTGTCAAGGACCTCATGAACCCCAAACGCTAAATATTTAAATAATATTTTATAAGGATCAACGGGAGCTGAATTTTGTATTTTTTCTTTTAAGGACCAATACCTTCATCCATGTGGCTACAGAGAAATACATCATCGCCTCATCCAAATAACGGGTTTAGACCCTATGTCTCTTGGGACCTAATCCGTTTCAGAACATTTGGGGTCGATCTAGGTATGTCCGTCCGCCCTCTGTCTGTCTGGCTGTTTCAATGTTTGTATCCGATTCTCCTCAATTTTTGCACATTCCAAAACTGCTACTAACACAAGATCTGGTGCAAAGATATTAGGTATTGATCTACTAATTCTCCCCCACAAAGAGGTCAACATCTTGAATTGACATTAAGTCCGTATAACATGAAATAAGCATCCGATTGTTTTCAAACTCGGCACATTCCCATATTTTTATCAACCCAAGATCCAGTGTGAAGGTTGCATGGTTGGCAAATCAGGGTAGCGAGGTATCGTGTTGGGGGTGTTGTAAAGAAAAAGTAATAAGAGATGCAAAAAAAACTACGAAACTAAGGTCACTCCTTCTGGTACCTCCCCCACAACTCGGCACATTCTAATATTTTTATCAACCCAAGATCTAGTGTGAAGGTTGGATATATCAGGTCACTCCTTCTGGTACCACCCCCACAAAGGGGTCACCAATTTTATCACCAATAAAATGCGCAATAAACATCAGATTCTCTTCAAATTTTTGTACATCACTACATTTTTACTAATACAAGATCTGGTGTGAAAGTGCTATAAATCGGACATCTCCTTCTGGTGCCTTAACCACAAAGGGGTCAAAATTTTAAATAATTATATCTCCCATAAAATGCCAAATAATTATCCGATTCTCCTCAAATTTTACACATCCCAATATATCTACTAACACAAGATCTGGTGTCAAGATGATAGATACCGATCTACTTCTTCTGGTAACTCCCCCACAAAGAAGTCAACATCTTGAATAACAATTAAGTTCATATAACACGACATAAGCATTCTTAATTGTTTTCAAACTCGCCACATTCCAATATTTCCAAGATCTAGTGTAAAGGTTGGATATATCGGGTAACTCCTTCTGGCGATACCTCCCCCACAAAGGGGTTGAAAAATGATATCTCCCATAAAATGCGAAAAAAGTATCCGATTCACACATCACAATTTTTTTTTATCACCACAAGACCCAGTATCATGGACAGATAGAACCGACCACCTCTTCTGGTACCTCCCCCAGAACGGGGCGAAAACATTGGATAATTATATCTCCCATAAAATACGCAATAAGTATCCGATTCTCCTTAAATTTCGCACATTCCAATATTTTCACCAACACAAGATCTGGTGCGAAGCTGGTAGATATCGACCCACCCCTTCTAGGGCCTCCCCCACAAAGGGGTCAAAAAGTTGAATAACCAGATGGCTTATAAAATGTGAAATAACCTTTCGATTCTCTTCAAATTTTACACTTCGTAATATTTGTATTCACACAAGATTTGGCGTGAGTATTATAGATATCGGTGTACCCTTCCTGGTACCTTTCCCACAAACACCAACAGTGACATCCATATCAAGTGTCACGAGTTCAGTTCTATTCCTTCAGGCAATACCAAATTTCGTACAATTAAGTACTTTTCGTACAATTATGGTACACATTTTCAACACCGCCTCTGTATATCTTAATTTCAGATACCAACAGAGACCCCAACTAAAAATTACGGAATTTCAGCTCTACCCCGTCACCCATTACATAATTTAGTACACATTTCCAAAACCATCACTTTATCACAAACCCAGAAAGTACCCCAATATCTAATTTCCTAATATCAGTCTTTTCCGTTCACTTCAAACCAAACTGATCCAAATCTAGTACTAATTAGTACAGTTCGCGCAGTTAGTACACATTTCAAGAAACCGCCTTCAAGCTTCCAATTTCCTTTCCAGCCTTGATTCTCATGCCTAAAAAAAATTCCAGTTTTGTGCTCTATCCATTCACATAATACAAAAATGGTACCATTTTCGAAGTTTAGTACCATTTTAGAAATTTTCGTATCGTAACGTAACGTAACGTTTCCAGAAATCCTTTAGTACATCTATCCAGCACTTCATCGGTGACTTTCATTACAAATTTTTAAAATTTCACCTCATTTCGTTGGACAATTACAAAGTATTCGATTTTTTTTGTACATTTTAGTAGTTTTCGTACTTTTTTCGTACAAAAATCCAGCCTTATCACACGTCTACACACCAAGGCTGGCCCTTGTGCAAAATTTCAAGATTCTAGCTTCATCTCGTTTGTAAGGAAAATTATTTTCTGTGATATATTGGGTTGGGGAACATGTTATTAGTTCCTGCCGGGATTAAGACAGGAACCAGGATACATTTCTACGACTAAAATGTTTAACTAAATTTCCCAAAGAATCACAATAACATTGTTTGACTTATTTTAAACATTAAGGGGAAATCAATAAAATGGGGTTGAATGAGGGCGCCTAAAAGTATGCAACAGACATTGACCCATATTTGTTAATAATTCTAGAGAGAATTTCACTCTATATCAAGAAGTTTTTTTTTTATAAAAATTCACGATTTGAATTCTGGCTTCGTCCATTTCGTCTTTGTTGTAAGGAAAACTGTTTTCTGTGAAAATTGTGACCTTTTGAAGGTGCAAAAATCAGAAGGAGTGGAACGATATTGTCCGTTTTCAAACTCGATCTAAGTTTGCAAAATAGGATACCCACATCGAGAGGTATTTTGCGATAGCCAGTCAGGCACTGACACCACCTTGATCGACTTCGAATGCCCTACAACCGAATTAAGGGCTAAAAGGCCCACATGGATTTTTTCTCCAAAAAATATATTTTTCAAGTATCTCCGGAACTTTTTTCGTAGCTTTTTGGAAAGAACATTTTTAACAATTTAATTTGTAAATTTATTTAATAATAAATTTTATTATTAAAAATGTGATTTAATTCCTTTTTTGTTATCTCTACCAATATGTGCGGCATACTTTTAGGTGCTTCCACATATTCACATGCCTGTTACACTGCAAAAACAAAACACCTAATGAAACTTGTAAATGGCATAATACAAAAATCGCACGAGGGGTTAAACAGACATGGAGATGTTTGAAGTAGGCTATTCCCGGGAAAATGGAAGCCTTAAAAGTGATGACATGCCAGCTCCAACTTTAATTATTGACGTTAACATGGGTACTACCAACATTGAATACCATTTGTTCCATCCCCTTCCTTTTGATTTCCAAAAAAAGTTAGAAAGGGAGGGAGAACAACACATTAAGAAACGCGAAGTTTTTGGAAACACAATTTTTAATGAATCTGAGAGTTAGGTGGGGAGGTAAGGCATTGTGGAACAATTTTCGGGAATATTTAATGGCTGGCAGGAATGAAGCTGTTGAAAAGAGTTTTGCAATTGCTGTTAATTTTTAATGATGGCAACAGCGACAATAGCTAAAGGGGGCGAGAGGTGGCTTTAAGTTCCATTAAAGTTCTCCCCCCCCCCCCTTTCGTGAATGTAAATCAAGTTTCTTTTTGTGAAACAAATCATATCTATGGGATGGGTGTAAATTTTGGCCTACAATACCAGTACTTTCAATCTGCCATTTTATGGATTGTCATCATCCATACTTATACTGAAATATAAGTCTGAAAAATTCCTCTTCGTCCTTACATACATGGTCCTAGTTCCTGGAATTAGGATTACTCTTTGGTTGCAAAGGATAGGGGAGGGGGTCGGATTGTGTTGATTGCCAGTGTTACAATGACGAAACACTGTCGGCCTGCATTGTGTTGCAAATGTTGAATGGCGTCATGTTCGGCTTAAATATGGCTCAGCGGAATACAAAATATACCTTCTTGGACCAAAATCGCACGCCTGCTCGTCCTGGCAAACAACTGCTTGTATGAGCTTGCGTATGTGTGTGTTCGTATCGAGTTGAGCACCAAACATCATTCTGACAACTATGAAATTCCGTACGTGATAAATGGGGATTTTCCAACCAGCTACCCATCTATCGTACCGTCCGACCGTCCGACCACCGAGCCATTTGTCCGTATCGTTTACACTTAACACATGTGGTCATGTGCAGTCATTACCCAAAGAGTTGTCAGGATAATGAAAACGACTCCTCGGCCATCAAAACGAAATCGATAGCCCAGTTTCCATTATCCATTAACCAACGCCTTGCTACTGCAACCAAATTCAGGTGTAACTGCTCGCTGATATTTTGTCTACGGAGAACTTTTGATTGGGTGCAATGCTGCCGATACCTTGGCGAGTTAATTAAGCTGACTGTTATTAATTTCTGTGCCATGGAAATTTTAGAATGGCGAGCATGTTAATAGTTCTTACCGGGATGCAAACTGCATCCGGGATAAATTTCCATGGCTAAAAAGATTGACTAAATTTTAGGAAAGATTCACAAAACCATAATTTGACTTACTTCAAACATTAAACATACATGGAGTAAATAATTAACATTAATCTTCTCAGATCCAGAGTTCAAGTTTTTTTCTATAGAAAAAAATTCGTCGGGACCACAGGCCCATTTTTTTTCTACACACTGCAGGTTCAGTTTTTTCTATAGAAAAAAATTCCCGTGGACCACAGGTCCATTTTTTGCCATAGAAAAAATTTCGCGGGATCACAGGTCCATTATTTTTGTATAGAAAAAAATCCCCGTGGACCACAGGTCCATTTTTTCTATAGAAAAAAATCCCCCGTGGACCACAGGTCCATTATTTTTGTATAGAAAAAAATTCTCGTGGACAACAGGTCCATTTTTTGCTATAGAAAAAATTCCGCGGTACCACAGGTCCATTATTTTTGTATACAAAAAAAATTCTCTTGGACCACAGGTCCATTTTTCCTCGTGAAAAAAAATCCTCGAAAAAAAGGTCAATTTTTTTCTATAGAAAAAAATCCCCCGTGCACCACAGGTCCATTTTTTCTATAGAAAAAAATCCCCCGTGCACCACAGGTCCATTTTTTTCTATAGAAAAAATCCCCCGTGCACCACAGGTCCATTTTTTCTATAGAAAAAAAATTCACGTGGACCACAGGTCCATTTTTTTCTATAGAAAAAAATTCACGTGGATTTTTTTTCTATAGAAAAAAATGGACCTATGGTCCAGAGGATTTTTTTCTATAGAAAAAATTAACCTGTGGTCCAAAGGATTTTTTTTTCTATAGAAAAAATGGACCTTTGGTCCAGAGGAATGTTTTTCTATGGCCTTTTTAAAGTTTCAAAAATTTATTGTTGAAAAAGTGATCACAAATAATAGCTAAAAACATCGAAATCTCAATATATAAGGAGTTCTGGCTATTTTAAAGTTTGTTTTTTCTGTAGAAAAAATCGCTTCGGTCCCAGTGGTAAAGTTTCTTCTTTACATTAAAAAAATCATGTGCTGGACTCAGAGGTCAACTTTTTCCCATAGAAAAAAAAACTCCTCGTCGAGCAAGATCAAGTTTTGTCTACAGATAAAAATTCGTCCTCTGGCCCAGAGGTCAAGTGATAACAAATAATAGCTAAAAACATCGAACACTCAATATATAAGGAGTTCTGGCTATTTCAAAGTTTTTTTTTTTCTATAGAAAAAATCGCTCTGGCCCCAGTGGTAAAGTTTCTTCTTTACAGTAAAAAAATCATGTGCTGGAATCAGAGGTCAACTTCTTCCCATAGAAAAAAACTCCTCGTCTAGCGAGATCAAGTTTTTTCTACAGATAAAAATTTGTCCTGTGGCCCAGAGGTCAAGTTTTTTCTATAGATAAAGTGTTTTCTATTGAAAACAAATTCGTCCTCTAGCCCAGAGGTCAAGTTTTTTTTATAGAAAAAAAAAAAAAAATCCTCCAGCCTAACCTCGCTCTATAGAAAAAAATCCTCGAGCCGCGAGATCAATTTTTTTCTATAAAAAAAATTCCTCAGAGCCTGAGGTCAACTTTTTTTCATGGAAAAAAATCCGCGAGAAGCGAAGTCAACTTTTTTCCATAGAAAAAAATCTTGGAGGAGCGAGGTCAAGTTTTTTTCTACTTCATCCTCTAGGCACAGAGGTCAATTTTTTTTCTATAGAAGTAAAGTTTTTTCTATATTAAGAGTTCATGAACCCTGAATGCTACTTCTTCGTCTTAAGGATGTCCTTCTTCCACAAAAATTTAATATTTTTTTTTTTTAGTTCAGAGTACATTTTCTCCTTTTGTTTTTTTTTTATTTCTGAGAATTTTCGCTCTTTACTCGGTGGCATTTTTATAAATACTTGTGTGTTATTGTTCCATATTCTGTTTTTTTTTTGTGTTTTTTAATTGTTTCATGTTAAACAATTTCATATGACTGCCATTTATAAAAGAATTAAAATCAATAAAACGAAACAAAAAAAAATAAAACATTTCATTGATTAATATTTCATTGATGTTTGCATATGTATCGGCATATGTATCGATGTAGTGGTTGGCTGGTTGGTTGGTCGTCGGCATGTTGTTGTTTTTGCTGTCATCTAAATGACATTTATCATGTGTTGCAGCAATTTACACTGCAACACATACGTGTATGAACAAAAAATAAAACACATACCCACACAAATACATATCTGATGGTACATTGAAAATTTATAGCTCAAGGATAATCAAATAACAAACAAACGGGGCAAAAACTTAAAAAACGATTATTTTTTTGATGGAATTTAAAGCTCAACGGTAAACCGAAAACAAGGCTGAGTAATTTTTTGTGAAGGCCCCAACCAGAATTGCCCACTGTAATTGTTGCTTTTTGTATTTGTTTATTTTTCCCTTTTTTATTCTGCCATCATTTATTATTTGTTGCATCTCATGGCAGGGCAGCAGAAGACACAGACACATTTACAGTTCCATATAGCACATATGTGTTGGTATGTGTGTACATCGACAACAATTCAACATGATTAAAATTGAAATTAAAGCAATATCACATGTACTAATAGACAGAACGACAGACAGTGAATGAGCGATAGAAAGGATACATCACCCAAATTGCAAACACACCGAATGAGAGCAACCGAGAGAGAGAAAGAACAGACAGACAGACAAATAGATGGATTGAAAGTCCCATATTTCTGGGCCAGGGAGCTGAGGCACACAAACCCACAAGTAGACAGTGACAAATGAATGTGACCATTTATTTCACTTGCCAGTTTGCCATGGACGATGAAGCATGGAGGCGGTGGGCTGGGTGGAGACATGCATAAATAAAGTCTATACGACACATCACATCCTTGGACACATCCTTGGAAAAGAAGCAACATTATCTTACAGCCATTGCTACTCTGGGCTAAGGTCACGGGGAGTAGACTGAAAGATGTAACAATATTTCATGAAGTGGAGGGAAAGAGGTATAGAGAAAGGACAACAGAAGGATTGTGACAAAACGATAGAAGCTCAAAATGGAAACGATTTTTAGATGTTTGACGAGGTCTAGAGGAATTTTTTCTATAGAACAAAAAATGGACCTGTGGTCCACGAGAAATTTTTTTCTATAGAAAAAAATGGACCTGTGGTCCACGAGAAATTTTTTTCTATAGAAAAAAATGGACCTGTGGTCCACGAGAAATTTTTTTCTATAGAAAAAAATGGACCTGTGGTCCACGAGAAATTTTTTTCTATAGAAAAAAATGGACCTGTGGTCCACGAGAAATTTTTTTCTATAGAAAAAAATGGACCTGTGGTCCACGAGGAATTTTTTTCTATAGAAAAAAAATGGACCTGTGGTCCAAGGGGAATTTTTTTCTATAGAAAAAAATGGACCTGTGGTCCAAGGGGAATTTTTTTCCTATAGAAAAAAATGGACCTGTGGTCCAAGGGGAATTTTTTTCCTATAGAAAAAAATGGACCTGTGGTCCAAGGGGAATTTTTTTCCTATAGAAAAAAATGGACCTGTAGTCCAAGGGAAATTTTTTTCCTATAGAAAAAAATGGACCTGTGGTCCAAGGGTAATTTTTTCCCTATAGAAAAAAATGGATCTGTGGTCCAAGGGGAATTTTTTTCTTAGAGAAAAAAATGGACCTGTGGTCCAAGGGGAATTTTTTTCTTAGAGAAAAAAATGGACCTGTGGTCCAAGGGGAATTTTTTTCCTATAGAAAAAAATGGACCTGTGGTCCAAGGGGAATTTTTTTCCTATAGAAAAAAATGGACCTGTGGTCCAAGGGGAATTTTTTCCATAGAAAAAAATGGACCTGTGGTCCATGGGGATTTTTTTTTGTATAGAACAAAATTTACCTGTGGTCCAGAGGATTGTTTTTTTACAGAAAAAAATGGGCTTGGAGCACTTTTTTTGTATGGAGAAACAGAAACTAAATTAATAATGGTTCAAAATATGTTGAATATTTTTTTCTTCATGACTGCCTCCTTGTGTCGTGGGTGGTAGGGTGTGATGTGGTTTATTCTACTTATTTCAACTTCCACAGCGTGAATGCCTGAGTGGGCATGAGTGAATGAAAACAAAAATCCATCCATGAAGTGTTCGCCTGCAATGATTTCATAAAAATTGGATTTTTTTTGAGGTTGAAATGGGAATTCAACTGCAGCAACAACAGCAACATCAACACTAAAAATAACTACAACAACTTGCTGAAACGCAAATACTCTTCATTTCATTTGGGTAACAAACCAATTAAAAATTGTATTCAACGAGTTGTGAATATTACCAGAATTGCTTATTTTTGTGTGTACACACACACATCCAAGCGATCTGATATTACATACTGACATTTGGTATTTGAAAATATAAAAATATTTGGAAATTGAAAATATAAAAATGGGATATATTGGAATTTATGGCATATCTCATTCAAAATTCGAAAAAAAAACTCCCCAGGCCTGAGGGTAGGTGTTTTCCATAGAAAGAAATCCCCTGTATCAGAGGTCAAGTTTTTTTTTAATAAATTTAATTTAATAAATTTAAAATTGTGCGAATATATTTAACAGTGAATCTTGTGCAAACATTCCGGATTTTCTCAACAAAATTCATTTTTTCTTGAAAGAATGAATGTCGTTGTGTGTGTTCTGAATTTTGTATAAGAAAATATTAAAACTACAAATTGACATTCTATGACAAGATGAGACATTTCTACCGTCAGAGACCTGAACCTAACCATAATTAAATGAAAATAAATATTTGGAACTACACCATATGCTGTCATGGAATGACAGCCATCCTTTGTCTTTGATTTTTGAGAATTTATTGAAAATATTGCCATGTATATAGCACAGGCAAAATAAAGAAGGCGTATTGGAAATACCAAGAAAATATAAACGTCAATTAAATAAAGGTCTTACTGAAGTATGGGCATGGACGTAGCTAACCTTGAGAGGGGAGGGGGTGCGGTTTGTCACTGGTGTTTAATAAAATATTTATCTATGACAAAATCAAATCAAAATTTTACAAAGCAATACCTAAAAATGTTTTCAAGGTTGCGCCTACCCGCCTCAGGAACTCCAAGTGCCTCCTCTATTTTACTTGTCTACACCACTTCGAAATAACTATGGTATCTTCACATAAGTGTGTGTGTGTGTGTGTTTGGAATACCTTTGTGCTTCTCCACTACCAGTAACCCGTCAATAATGGCAGTTTTCGGAAAAATGGGAAAAACCCCCAGTGGTTGACAACGGAAATTCCGCTTAATTGTTCATGAAATAATGACAATTTCCCATGAACTGTTGTCCAGACGATACAATGAAATGTTCTGTTAATTGAATTTGAAACATAACGGTAAGCTTACACTTAATGTCACGCTTGAGGTGGAAGTAATTAAAAGTAATTCGGTCTAGGTAGACAGGACTATGAGATATTTATGTCTAGATAAATAGATTCAGAGGAAAAATAAATGAATGAAGGAAGAACTTGACCTCTGTGGCCAGAGGAAATTTTTTCTATAGACAAAATCTGACCTCTGGGGCCATAGGACGAAATTTTTTCTAAAGAAATAACCTGACTTCTGGTGCCAGAGGACGAAATTTTTTCTATAGACTTCTGTGCCAGAAGACATTTTTTATCTAGAAAAAAACTTGACCTCAGGTGTCCAAATTTTTTTCCTTAGGAAAAACTTGACTTGCGGTCTCAAGGATTTTTTTTCAATAGAAAAAACTTGACCTCCGGTCCCGAGGATTTTTTTGGATAGAAAAAATCCACAGGAAGTTTTTTCTATAGAAAAAACCTGACCTCTGTGGCCAGAGGACGAAATTTTTTTATAGAAAAAACCTGACCTCTGTGGCCAGAGGACGAAAAAAACCTGACCTCTGGGGCCAGAGGATGAAATTTTTTCTATAGAAAAAACCTGACCTCTGTGGCGTGAGGACGAAATTTTTTCTATAGAAAAAACCTGACCTCTGTGGCGTGAGGACGAAATTTTTTCTATAGAAAAAACCTGACCTCTGTGCCAGAGGACGAAATTTTTTCTATAGAAAAAACCTGACCTCTGTGCCAGAGGACAAAATTTTTTCTATAGAAAAAACCTGACCTCTGTGGCGTGAGGACGAAATTTTTTCTATAGAAAAAACCTGACCTCTGTGACCAGAGGACGAAAAAAACCTGACCTCTGGGGCCAGAGGATGAAATTTTTTCTATAGAAAAAACCTGACCTCTGTGGCGTGAGGACGAAATTTTTTCTATAGAAAAAACCTGACCTCTGTGGCCAGAGGACGAAATTTTTTTATAGAAAAAACCTGACCTCTGTGGCCAGAGGACGAAAAAAACCTGACCTCTGGGGCCAGAGGATGAAATTTTTTCTATAGAAAAAACCTGACCTCTGTGGCGTGAGGACGAAATTTTTTCTATAGAAAAAACCTGACCTCTGTGGCGTGTGGACGAAATTTTTTCTATAGAAAAAACCTGACCTCTGTGCCAGAGGACAAAATTTTTTCTATAGAAAAAACCTGACCTCTGTGGCGTGAGGACGAAATTTTTTCTATAGAAAAAACCTGACCTCTGTGGCCAGAGGACGAAAAAACCTGACCTCTGGGGCCAGAGGATGAAATTTTTTCTATAGAAAAAACCTGACCTCTGTGGCGTGAGGACGAAATTTTTTCTATAGAAAAAACCTGACCTCTGGGCCCAGAGGACGAAATTTTTTCTATAGAAAAAACCTGACCTCTGGGCCCAGAGGACGAAATTTTTTCTATAGAAAAAACCTGACCTCTGGGCCCAGAGGACGAAATTTTTTCTATAGAAAAAACCAGACCTCTGGGCCCAGAGGACGAAATTTTTTCTATAGAAAAAACCTGACCTCTGGGGCCAAAGGACGAAATTTTTTCTAAAAAAAAAACATGTTTTTTTTGTGCATGTTTTTCCTCCAAATTTATTCCAGCACTTGGCGAAACATGTGGAGCATATATTTGCAAGTTCTCTAGCGATGAAAACATGTTCTGCAAAGTTTCTTAAAGGGCCATTACTTTTTGTCACTTGACAAATCACCCGGCATGCTATTGGCTGGAACTACTGCTGTTAACACTTTGAGAGTCATTCATCCCATTTGGAAAATTGTATGTCTACGTTTTTTTTTCGCCCGTGACAAGGAAACCGAAATGAGTGTACAAAATATGTTGACAAAAGTGTAAGGGTCTGCGTGTATGTGTGTGTATGTGTTCGGCCAAACTGATTGACTGACATTTGCCAAAGAGTTGGCTGGCAGGGCTGCTTGACGTGTTGTTGCTGCTGCTGCTGCTGCTGACTGACGATCGTTAAAAGCAATTTGCGTGTCATTCTGTACTTAAAATACCAGCAAATTGGTAGCGATAAATTATAAATCGATGTTGGGCAAAATCGAAATGACAAAGACGAAGGCGGAGGCGGCCACGAACAGAAGCAGTTGCTGGAACCGGGAGAAAAATGCAAAATGGTCGAAAAACGTAACCTAAATGGAAATTACGGTAAACGTCAAATGCAATATTCGTCAACCATGCTGACGAACCGCCAACCTCTTTCACTTCGCCCACTGCTGATGGCCAATGTAATTCAATTTAAATTCAATTGACGCAATTTCCAATGGAGTCAAAGAAAATCGAACTTTGGAAAATTAAAATTGCGGGCAATTAAACATTGTCATATGTTCGGAAACTCTCTGTGAGATGAGGAGAAAGATGTTAATCAAAAGAAGAAAAAATTAAGAACAATTTGTCAGGCATTACAGATATTTTTTGTTCTGTAGCCAAAACGGTATTTTTCTATAGGAAAAATCGCTCTGACACAGAGGTCAAGTTTTTTTTTTATAGAAAAATAATATCTCGGGGTCAAATTTTTTCTATAAAAAATATCGTTCTCTAACCTCGAGGTCAAGTTTTTTCCATAGGAAAAATCGCTCTTGTACACAGGTCAAGTGTTTTCTATAGAAAAATATCGTACTCTAAACTCGAGGTCAAGTTTTTTCTATATGAAAAAATTCCTCGAGCCGCGAGGTCAATTTTTTTTTATAAAAAAATCCTCAAGCCGTAATTTCAGTTTATTTGTATGGAAAACAGTTCCTCGAGCCGCCAGGTCAAGTTTTTTCTATAGAAAAATTCCCTAAGCCGTAAGGTCAAATTTTTGTCCATAGAAAAATTACTCGGGCGGCGAGGTCAAATTTTTTTCCATAGAAAAAAATCCTCAAGCCACTAGGTCAAAGTTTTTTTAATAGAAACAAAAATCCCTCGATCCGAAAGGTCCAGTTTTTTCATAAAAAAACATTCCTCGAGCCGCGAGGGCTCGAAAAAAAAAAGAAAAAAAAAATTCTCGATCCGAGATGTCAAGGTTTTTCTATGGAAAAACATTTCTTGAACCGCGAGGTCAAGTTTTTTTTATAGAAAAAAATTCCTCGATCCGAGATGTCAAGTTTTTTCTATGGAAAAATATTCCTCAAGCCGCGAGGTTCTCTGGCCCTGAGTTCGAGTTTTTTTTCGGTAGAAATATTTGACCCCTGGCCCAGAATTCAAGTTTATTTTAATTTACAAAAAAAAAAACTTTCCTCTGGCCAAGTGTTTCCTATAGAAAAAATTGGCTCTCTGGCACAGAGGCCAAGTTTTTTTTCAATAGAAAAAATTGTCCTCTTTACCCAGAGGTCAAGTTTTTTCTATGGAAAAACATACATCGTCCCCTGTACCTAGAGGTAAAGTTTTTTTCTATAGAAAAAAATCCTTAGACCCTGGGGACGAAATTTTTTCTATAGAAAAAACCTGACCTCTGGGGCCAGAGGACGAAATTTTTTCTATAGAAAAAACCTGACCTCTGGGGCCAGAGGACGAAATTTTTTCTATTGAAAAAACCTGACCTCTGGGGCCAGAGGATGAAATTTTTTCTATAGAAAAAACCCGACCTCTGTGCCAGAGGAAATTTTTTCCTTAGGAAAAACATAACTTCCGGTCTCAAGGAATTTTTTGCAATAGAAAAAACTTTACCTCCGGTCCCGAGGATTTTTTTTTGCATAGAAAGAAATCTACAGGAAATTTTTTTGTATAGAAAAGAGCCTGACAAAAGGAACTTTTTTCTATAGAAAAAACTTGACCTCTGGGGCTAAAGCGATTTTTTTTTCGATAAAAAAAAGAAAAATCTTGACCACTTGAGGCCAGAGGATGAACTTTTTTGTAGAAAAAGACTTGACTTGATCTGTTCCTGACCCCTGGCCCAGAATTCAAGTTTATTTTAATTTAAAAAAAAGCTTTCCTCTGGCCAAGTGTTTCCTATAGAAAAAATTGGCTCTCTGGCACAGAGGCCATGTTTTTTTTTTTCAAAAGAAAAAAATTGTCCTCTTTACCCAGAGGTCAAGTTTTTTCTATGGAAAAAAATACCTGTACCTAGAGGTGAAGTTTTTTTCTATAGAAAAAAATCCTTAGACCCTGGGGTTAACTTTTTTCTATTGAAAAAATTGGTACTTGGTAACTTGTCCCCTCAATGGCCTCAAGTGGGATATTTACTACAGAAAACAATTCTCCTAACCTTCGTTTTTGAATTATTTTCTGGCTTTAGAGGATGAACTCTAGTAAAAAATCTACTAATGCTTCCCTGGTGTCAACTTATTTTCTGCTTTGTTGCACAGCGAAATGAGAGTGAAATGTGCCACCTCTGGTCGTTCAATGAATAACGGAGTGTCGCAAAGGGAGGTAAAGTGGGGTCGGAAATAATGGCAGTGAGAAACAATTTCATTCAATGCTGCAACAAATTTCCCTGGAGCATTAACGCGTGAGCATATCATTATCAAAGCTTGCTACGTTCTGCTCGATTATCCTGCTCCCGCAATCATCTTTGCCGCAAGAAACAGCTTAGTTCCTTCGTTCGAAGTCGTCTCAAAACAATACACCATCGTCGTCTGCATCTGTTAATCCTGCTTTGCTATTTTCTTTTGGCATTTTTTAACATCAATCGTGTGTTGAGCATCGTGCTTCCTCTCATCGCTACAAGGTTCTCACCTCACCTCGCCTTCGACTTCAACCCCATACAGAAGGGTTAATGAGTGGCAAATAAGTTTAACGCTAATGACGTTTTCTTGGAGGATTTCTTCTTTATATTCCGTAAAATTGTTCGTCTTAGACGTTTTTCTTTTCTTTTTTTTTTCTAAAAAGTAAAAAAGAGTGAAAGCTGGGAAATGGGATGGAAAAAAATAAGAAGAACTGAAGTTCACCTTGGCGGAGCAGGGTGGTTACCGGCGCCTAGGATTCGAAGCATTCAAACGCAAAAAGCATAAAAAATCCTGCTGGTTTTGAAAAATTATGCTCCAAAGTGAAAAGCAACAAACAATTAGCAAGTTAATTACATGCCATTACAAATGATGTGTTAGAGCCCAGTTAACACGGAGCAAAAAGAAGAAAACCTAGAAGTTTTATCAGGAAAAACCAAGTTCCTAGTATTAATTATCCGAGAAAGAAAACATAATGAACGAGCTTTGGAAATGAAGTTGGAGGCATGTAATTGTTGTAGCTGGTAGAATCATTTACAACGTCAATTGTCAGTACTTTTTTTCAAAATGGAAATTTCAAACAATAGGTAATGAGATGAAGAGAGAGAGAGAGAGAGAGAGAGAGAGAGAGAGAGAGAGAGAGAGAACGAAATCGCGGCTCAAGATTTTTTTCTATAGAAAAACTTGACCTCCGGTCCCGAGCAATTATTTTTCTATAGAAAAAACTTGACCTCCGGTCCCTACGAATTTTTTCTATAGAAAAAACTTGACCTCCCGTCCCTACGAATTTCTTTCTATAGAAAAAACTTGACCTCCGGTCCCTACGAATTTTTTTCTATAGAAAAAACTTGACCTCCGGTCCCTACGAATTTTTTTCTATAGAAAAAACTTGACCTCCGGTCCCTACGAATTTTTTTCTATAGAAAAAACTTGACCTCCGGTCCCTACGAATTTTTTTCTATAGAAAAAACTTGACCTCCGGTCCCTACGAATTTTTTTCTATAGAAAAAACTTGACCTCCGGTCCCTACGAATTTTTTTCTATAGAAAAAACTTGACCTCCGGTCCCTACGAATTTTTTTCTATAGAAAAAACTTGACCTCCGGTCCCTACGAATTTTTTTCTATAGAAAAAACTTGACCTCCTGTCCCTACGAATTTTTTTCTATAGAAAAAACTTGACCTCCGGTCCCTACGAATTTTTTTCTATAGAAAAAACTTGACCTCTGGTCCCTACGAATTTTTTTCTATAGAAAAAACTTGACCTCCGGTCCCTACGAATTTTTTTCTATAGAAAAAACTTGACCTCCGGTCCCTACGAATTTTTTTCTATAGAAAAAACTTGACCTCCGGTCCCTACGAATTTTTTTCTATAGAAAAAACTTGACCTCCGGTCCCTACGAATTTTTTTCTATAGAAAAAACTTGACCTCCGGTCCCTACGAATTTTTTTCTATAGAAAAAACTTGACCTCCGGTCCCTACGAATTTTTTTCTATAGAAAAAACTTGACCTCCGGTCCCTACGAATTTTTTTCTATAGAAAAAACTTGACCTCCGGTCCCTACGAATTTTTTTCTATAGAAAAAACTTGACCTCCGGTCCCTACGAATTTTTTCTATAGAAAAAACTTGACCTCCGGTCCCTACGAATTTTTTCTATAGAAAAAACTTGACCTCCGGTCCCTACGAATTTTTTTCTATAGAAAAAACTTGACCTCCGGTCCCTACGAATTTTTTTCTATAGAAAAAACTTGACCTCCGGTCCCTACGAATTTTTTTCTATAGAAAAAACTTGACCTCCGGTCCCTACGAATTTTTTTCTATAGAAAAAACTTGACCTCCGGTCCCTACGAATTTTTTTCTATAGAAAAAACTTGACCTCCGGTCCCTTCGAATTTTTTTTCTATAGAAAAAACTTGACCTCCGGTCCCTACGAATTTTTTTCTATAGAAAAAACTTGACCTCCGGTCCCTACGAATTTTTTTCTATAGAAAAAACTTGACCTCCGGTCCCTACGAATTTTTTTCTATAGAAAAAACTTGACCTCCGGTCCCTACGAATTTTTTTCTATAGAAAAAACTTGACCTCCGGTCCCTACGAATTTTTTTCTATAGAAAAAACTTGACCTCCGGTCCCTACGAATTTTTTTCTATAGAAAAAACTTGACCTCCGGTCCCTACGAATTTTTTTCTATAGAAAAAACTTGACCTCCGGTCCCTACGAATTTTTTTCTATAGAAAAAACTTGACCTCCGGTCCCTACGAATTTTTTTCTATAGAAAAAACTTGACCTCCGGTCCCTACGAATTTTTTTCTATAGAAAAAACTTGACCTCCGGTCCCTACGAATTTTTTTCTATAGAAAAAACTTGACCTCCGGTCCCTACGAATTTTTTTCTATAGAAAAAACTTGACCTCCGGTCCCTACGAATTTTTTTCTATAGAAAAAACTTGACCTCCGGTCCCTACGAATTTTTTTCTATAGAAAAAACTTGACCTCCGGTCCCTACGAATTTTTTTCTATAGAAAAAACTTGACCTCCGGTCCCTACGAATTTTTTTCTATAGAAAAAACTTGACCTCCGGTCCCTACGAATTTTTTTCTATAGAAAAAACTTGACCTCCGGTCCCTATGATTTTTGTTTCTATAGAAAAAACTTGACCTCCGGTCCCGATGAATTTTTTTCTATAGAAAAAACTTGACCTCCGGTCCCGATGAATTTTTTTCTATAGAAAAAAACTTGACCTCCGGTCCCGATGAATTTTTTCTATAGAAAAAACTTGACCTCCGGTCCCGATGAATTTTTTTCTATAGAAAAAACTTGACCTCCGGTCCCGATGAATTTTTTCTATAGAAAAAACTTGACCTCCGGTCCCGATGAATTTTTTTCTATAGAAAAAACTTGACCTCCGGTCCCGATGAATTTTTTTCTATAGAAAAAACTTGACCTCCGGTCCCGATGAATTTTTTTCTATAGAAAAAACTTGACCTCCGGTCCCGATGAATTTTTTTCTATAGAAAAAACTTGACCTCCGGTCCCGATGAATTTTTTTCTATAGAAAAAACTTGACCTCCGGTCCCGATGAATTTTTTTCTATAGAAAAAACTTGACCTCCGGTCCCGATGAATTTTTTTCTATAGAAAAAACTTGACCTCCGGTCCCGATGAATTTTTTTCTATAGAAAAAACTTGACCTCCGGTCCCGATGAATTTTTTTCTATAGAAAAAACTTGACCTCCGGTCCCGATGAATTTTTTTCTATAGAAAAAACTTGACCTCCGGTCCCGATGAATTTTTTTCTATAGAAAAAACTTGACCTCCGGTCCCGATGAATTTTTTTCTATAGAAAAAACTTGACCTCCGGTCCCGATGAATTTTTTTCTATAGAAAAAGAAACTTGATTTCCGGTCTCGAGGATTTTCTTCTATAGAAAAAACTTGATCTCCAATCTCGAGGAATTTTTTTCTATAGAAAAAACTTGAACTACGGACTGTAGGAATTTTTTCTAAAG
This sequence comes from Musca domestica, assembly GCF_030504385.1. Taxonomy (NCBI): domain Eukaryota; kingdom Metazoa; phylum Arthropoda; class Insecta; order Diptera; family Muscidae; genus Musca; species Musca domestica. Next base: position 2,391,490 of record NW_026712315.1, on the reverse strand, counting down.
AAAAAACTTGACCTCCGGTCTCGAGGAATTTTTTTCCAAAGAAAAAACTTGACCTCCGGCCTCGAGGAATTTTTTTGCATAGAAAACACTTGACATTCGGTCTCGAGGATTTTTTTTATAGAAAAAACTCGACCTCCAGTCTCATGGAATTTTTTTCTATAGAAACAACTTGATCTGGCCATTGTTTTGAAATTAATATTTTTATGGAGAGCCTTTCCTGAGACTAATTCTGTTTTCTCTTTCTTCTCTTACCTCTTGGGGAGCATACTTATTTTTTCCTTTCAAAGACAATTTCGTAACAAATTTACCATCAAAACTCCCCCTGGTGGGACCTGGCAATTTATCACACCAGTGTCTCGTAAGTTTTTCATGGTCACTGAACAGGAGTGCCTAGCACAAGTATCGGCTCCAATTCCCCGTGCGGGGACGTTGTGATCTCTGGCAGACATCTGTCAAGACCAAAAAGGAAACAAGTTTTTGTCTTGACAACATTTGAGCCACCAGTTTTTGTTGTTGTCGCATAGCTTTCCGTTGTTAACGAAGACATTACATACACGACTGCTAGGACACTCGCATAAAACGAGCCATCGAGTCAGCCAGCCATCCAACCACAGGAGGAGCACCACATATAGACACCACCTCCTTCTGCTCTTCCGGCATGGTTTCTTGTTTTTCCTACGTCTTCTACGAAAACGAAGTGAACTAAGTAAACATGGGATAATGACCGTGGGGAATGGAAATCGCATTATTATAGTGGCCATGGGCTTGTGAGAAGAAGGAAGACAGTCTGTCGGGCGGGAGGACGGGAGGACCCTCATTCTCATCATAAACAATAAATGATGGAATGACTGAGTAACTGACAAACTGTCATTCAGTGTCATGTCAAATGCTTGCTGCTTGGATGGCTAAACTCAAGTACCAAGGAACTTGAGTTGTTTTTAACTGCTCAGCTCTCTTGAAGCGTTCAATGGATTATGACAAGCTTTGCAGGAGGGAATGAGGATATCGGGGGAGGAGACGAAAAGTAAAGTCATTTCTTCTTTTCCTTGTCGACGTTCGGTCAAAAGGGATTTCTTTGATGCCGCAATTTTTTTTCTTGCTCTGCTTCTTGTGTTTGCCTTGCTCTTCGGATCAATTTTTATTTCATTAATGCTAAGAATTCTGTCATTATTGTTATATTTTCCCATTAAATGTTATGGCTTCATCTTTAATGATTTTTTCTTCCTTTTTCTTTTCTTTGCAGGTATGTATGTTTTGGGAACTATTCATGTTTTCCTTAGAAATACTTGAAGAAAATACTAATGGAAGCAAAATGGTCCTCGATTTCTGTGGAAAACTAAAATGAAAAGAATTTGAAAATTGAATTGGAAAGGACTTTTGACAGGTGAGAGGTAATTAGCTTTGGGCTTATATTACAATAAAAATATTTTAATTAAATGGAAATTTCGAATAAGGAGGATTATTTTCAGGTCAGGTTTTTTTCTATAGAAAAAATTCATCCTCTGGCCCAGAGGTCAAGTTTTTTCTATAGAAAAAAAGTCATCCTCTGGCCCAGAGGTCAAGTTTTTTCTATAGAAAAAAATTCATCCTCTGGCCCAGAGGTAACGTTTTTTCTATAGAAAAAAATTCTTCCTCTGACCCCCCAGAGGTCAAATTTTTTTCTATAGAAAAAATTCTTCCTCTGGCCCCCAGAGGTCAAGTTTTTTCTATAGAAAAAAAATTCTTCCTCTGACCCCCCAGAGGTCAAGTTTTTTCTATAGAAAAAAAATTCTTCCTCTGACACCCCAGAGGTCAAGTTTTTTCTATAGAAAAAATTCTTCCTCTGGCCCTACAGAGGTCAATTTTTTTCTATAGAAAAAAATCATCCTCCGGCACAGAGGTCAATTTTTTTCTATAGAAAAAAAAATCATCCTCCGGCACAGAGGTCATTTGTTTTCTATAGAAAAAAAAATCATCCTCCGGCACAGAGGTCAATTGTTTTCTATAGAAAAAAATTCATCCTGTGGCCCAGAGGTCGAGTTTTTTCTATAGAAAAAAATTCATCATCTAACCCAGAGGTCAAGTTTTTTCTATAGAAAACAATTCATCCTCTGGCCCAGAGGTCAAGTTTTTTCAAAGAAAAAAATTCATCCTCTGGCCCAGAGGTCAAGTTTTTTCTATAGAAAAAAATTCATCCTCTGGCCCAGAGGTCAAGTTTTTTCTATAGAAAAAAATTCATCCTCTGGCCCAGAGGTCAAGTTTTTTCTATAGAAAAAAATTCATCCTCTGGCCCAGAGGTTAAGTTTTTTCTATAGAAAAAAATTCATCCTCTGGCACAGAGTCAAGTTTTTTCTATAGAAAAAAATTCATCCTCTGGCACAGAGTCAAGTTTTTTCTATAGAAAAAAATTCATCCTCTGGCACAGAGGTCAATTGTTTTCTATAGAAAAAAATTCATCCTCTGGCACAGAGGTCAATTGTTTTCTATAGAAAAAAATTCATCCTATGGCACAGAGGTCAATTGTTTTCTATAGAAAAAAAATCATCCTCTGGCACAGAGGTCAAGTTTTTTCTATAGAAAAAAATTCATCCTCTGGTCCAGAGGTCAAGTTTTTTCTATAGAAAAAAATTCATCCTCTGGCACAGAGGTCAAGTTTTTTCTATAGAAAAACTTTCATCCTCTGGCACAGAGGTTAGGTTTTTTTTGCTATAAAAAAAATTTCATCCTCTGGCACAGAGGTTAGGTTTTTTCTATAGAAAAAATTCATCCTCTGGTCCAGAGGTCAAGTTTTTTCTATAGAAAAAATGTCATCCTCTGGCACAGAGGTTAGGTTTTTCTATAGAAAAAATTTCATCCTCTGGCACAGAGGTTAGGTTTTTTCTATAGAAAAAATTTCATCCTCTGGCCCAGAGGTCAAGTTTTTTTTTCTATAGAAAAAATTCGTCCTCTGGCCCAGAGGTCAAGTTTTTTTCTATAGAAAAAAATTCACCCTCTGGCCCAGAGGTCAAGTTTTTTCTATAGAAAAAATTCACCCTCGCGCCCAGAGGTCAAGTTTTTTCTATAGAAAAAATTCACCCTCTGGCCCAGAGGTCAAGTTTTTTCTATAGAAAAAAATTCATCCTCTGGCCCAGAGGTCAAGTTTTTTCTATAGAAAAAAATTCACCCTCTGGCCCAGAGGTCAAGTTTTTTCTATAGAAAAAAATTCACCCTCTGGCCCAGAGGTCAAGTTTTTTCTATAGAAAAAAATGCATCCTCTGGCCCAGAGGTCAAGTTTTTTCTATAGAAAAAAATGCATCCTCTGGCCCAGAGGTCAAGTTTTTTCTATAGAAAAAAATTCATCCTCTGGCCCAGAGGTCAAGTTTTTTCTATAGAAAAAAATTCATCCTCTGGCCCAGAGGTCAAGTTTTTTCTATAGAAAAAAATTCATCCTCTGGCCCAGAGGTCAAGTTTTTTCTATAGAAAAAAATTCATCCTCTGGCCCAGAGGTCAAGTTTTTTCTATAGAAAAAAATTCATCCTCTGGCCCAGAGGTCAAGTTTTTTCTATAGAAAAAAATTCATCCTCTGGCCCAGAGGTCAAGTTTTTTCTATAGAAAAAAATTCATCCTCTGGCCCAGAGGTCAAGTTTTTTCTATAGAAAAAAAAATTCATCCTCTGACCCAGAGGCTAAGTTTTTTGTATAGAAAAAATTCATCCTCTGGCCCAGAGGTCAAGTTTTGTCTATAGAACAAAATTAATCCTCTGGCACAGAGGTCAGGTTTTTTCTATAGAAAAAAATTCATCCTCTGGCACAGAGGGCAAAATTTTTTCTATATAAAAAAACTTGACCTCTGGGCCAGAGGACAAATTTTTTTCTGCAGAGGTCAAACTTTCAAGAACCGAGGATAATATTTTTTGATTAACAAATTTCTTCTAGTCCTGAGCATGACATTCTTCTCGAGACCGTGGCTCTTTTTTATCTTAGCATATCAGGATAAGTATTTAACAATCATTGCATACTTTTAGGCTCTCTCCAGAACAAAAAAAAAAACAAAACTTTTGCCTAGCAATAATCGATATCTCGAAATTCCCATTGAAGACCAAACATCAATTGCTTTAGAAAATAGTTTTTGATTCTTTTTCTTCTGCATTTATCCTGCATTCAGACAACATGCATTCGAATGCATGCAATTCGAAAACACTTTTCTTGTTAACACAAAACAGTTTAACTATCCACAATATTTTCGTAGAGTCGAGAATCGTCGGTCAATGTAGAGTTGAGTTATGTTTTTTTTTCCTGTTGCCTTCGCATTTTATTTTCAATTTATTCTGTTTTTAGGTCAAACTGATATGAAGTGGTGTTTGTTGTTGTTGTTGGGAGTCTTTTTTTTTCTTGTGTTGAGTTTTATTGATGCATAACCTACATTCAAGAACATTTCACCTGTCATGACTCAGTAGTAGTCCTAACCAAATGCCCCACATGCCCCTGACGTTGCACCATCCCAGAGAGTGGGGGAGGGAGTTCCTTTGGCGCCCATGCCAAAGTAGGAATCAGAAACCATTGCGGAAACTTCGCTTCAGTATTCAATTCCCATAGGCAAATCCTTGATAAATATTCCAATTGTATTGGACGTGAGTTTGTGTGTGAATTCAGTACCTTCCATATTCCAAAGGAGGCTCAACAAAAATGGTTTAATATTCTCGATGTTTTGGCAATCGACAAATGGTCCAGCTGAACTGAATGAAAAACATTGAAGCAAGGGACAAAGGCCAATTCTGTGTGGGAGCTTCGTACTATTATTTGTCAGTTCCAAGAAGTCCTTAGGCTTCACACACACACGTGTTTTTTATACCCTCCACCATAGTATGGAGAGTATATTAAGTTCGTCATTCCGTTTGTAACACCTCGAAATATACATTTTAGACCCAACAAAGTATACATATTCTTGATCAGCATAAAATTCTATGTCGATTTAGAGATTTCCGTACGTCTGTCCGTCTATCGGTCTTTGGAAATCACTCTAGCTTCCGAACGAAATGAAGTCTGTCCATCTATCCGTCTTTGGAAATCTCTCTAGCTTCCGAACAAAATGAAGTAAGTTGATAAAATTTTACTCAAATGTGTATTATGTCTGCAGGACTTTTGGTATTGAAAATGGGCCATGTATGTCCACTTCTACATATAGCCCCCATATAACGGTACCCCCCGATATTCGCTAGTCTGATGATTTTAGCGACATTATTTACCGGAACTATTTAAAATTTAGTATTTAAAGTTCGTAATGAATACTATAGCCTATAGCCACGTCTTTGTATAGCCCCCATATAACGGTACCCCCCGATATTCAGTATTTTGATGATTTTAGCGACATTATTTACCGGAATTGTTTCAAATTTGGTATTTGATGTGCGAAATAGACACTACAGCTTAAAACAGGAAATGGGCCATATAGGTGAACTTCTTCGTATAGCCCCCATATAACGGTACCCCCCGATATTCGGTATTTTTATGATTTTAGCGACATTATTTACCGGAATTGTTTAAAATTTGGTATTTGAAGTTCGCAATAGACACTACAGCATAAAATTGAAAATGGTCCATTTAGGTCCACTTCTTCGTATAGCCCCCATATAACGGTACCCCCCGATATTCGGTATTTTTATGATTTTAGCGACATTATTCACCGGAATTGTTTCAAATTTGGTATTTGAAGTTCGTAGTGGATGCTAGAGCCTACGACAGAAAATGGGCCATTTAGGTCCATTTCATCGTATAGCCCCCATATAACGGTACCCCCCGATATTCGGTATTTTGATGATTTTAGCGACATTATTTACCGGAATTGTTTCAAATTTGGTATTTGAAGTTCGTGGTGGATGCTAGAGCCTACGACAGAAAATGGGCCATTTAGGTCCACTTCTTCGTATAGCCCCCATATAACGGTACCCCCCGATATTCGGTTTCTGATGATTTTAGCGACATTATTTACCGGAATTGTTTCAAATTTGGTATTTGATGTGCGAAATATACACTACAGCATAAAACAGAAAATGGGCAATGTAGGTCTACTTCTTCGTATAGCCCCCATATAACGGCACCCCCCGATATTCGGGATTTTGATGATTTTAGCGACATTATTTACCGGAATTGTTTCGATTTTGGTATTTGAAGTTCGTAATGGATACTACATCCTAAGACAGAAAATGAGCCATGTAAGTCCGCGTCTTCGTATAACCCCCATATACCGGTACCCCCCGATATTCGGTTTCTGATGATTTTGGCGACATTATTTACCGGAGTTGTTTCAATTTTGGTATTTGAAGTTCGTAATGGATGCTAGAGCCTATGACAGAAAATTGTCTGTGCAGGTCCACGTCTTTGTGTAGCCGCCATATAACGGTACCCCCCGATATTCGGTTTCTGATGATTTTGGCGACATTAGTTACCGGAATTATTTCCAATTTCGCATTTGAAGTTCGTAATGAATACTACATCCTATGACATAAAATTGTCTGTGCAGGTCCACGTCTTTGTATAGCCCCCATATAACGGTACCTCCCGATATTTGGATGATTTTTGCGACAGATAGATAGACCCTAATATAATAGCTATATTCGGTAGTTTTAAGATTCTAACAGAAGTTTTAACGGATTTTATTTTTTTTTTTTTTGAGAATTTCCAGCTTTTTTACTTGTCTTCTTATCTTAGGGCCTAAAAGTATGCAACACTTTTGTATAAGTTGCTTGAAAATACTCATAAAATATTCCTGCCACTAAAGTGTCTTATTTTTTCTTTGGGAAAAATCTCATGGTTCATTGCTCGCTGTCATTAAAGAGCAATAACTTAACTATCTCTCTCTCTCTCGCTCTCACACACACACACACACACTGAGATAAACCAATATTATGTGATTTTAACACTTGGCTACAATAACAACAAAATATAAAAATAAAACTTTGAACTCCATTGTATTTCATCACGCCACTCGTCCGGCTGGCTGCCTGACTGGATGGGTTGCCACCCTATAAATCGACCAAAAAAACACAATAACATTTTTATTCCCCGTATTAAAGTTGCATTATAACAGCAACAACACCATCAAGAGTTCGAAATCGGAAACGGAAAGCACACGTCGTTCATCGTTTTCATTTTTTTTTACAAAAGATTGCAAAAGACTAAGAGAGAGTGAGAGGGGAGAGGGGTGTTAACCATTTCAACTATCCTGCTCCTCATAATAATCATCATAAATGAAAATAGTTGTCAGAGGTTCACTGGGTTGAAGCACGAGCCATACCCCGCAAATGATTGTTGTTTGTGTTGTTGCCAGGGTAGATTGTGTTTCTTTTTTCCCTTCCTTGGGTTCTGTTTTTTTTATGGCAGCATAAAATGTGCGTATAAAATGCAAATGTGTTGTGCAACATGAATGTTCCAGAGGCTAAGTAACATCAGCAGCAGCAGCAACAACACCAAACAGACGATTGTAATAAAATGCATGAAATCCCAAGAATTGCAAATCGGGCGGCTTTTCTTGCCAACAAACAAACTCAAACACAGCGCCCTGAAATAAGGTCAACAATCGTCAAATGTTGGAGCAAAAAAAAAAAATAAATAACAGAGGACGCGATGTCGACGACGAGGACAAGAATATCATCCCACTGCCAAACAACAAAGAAAATTCAGTCAGTCAGTCAGCCAACCAATTCAACTAGCTGAAGAAAGGCAGCAACAACAACAATATTACAAAAAAAGAGCTGACATAAAAGTTAAGCCAAGGAATTTTCAGTGAAACTTCAAAAACTACGAAACTCTTCAAGAGTTGTAAAAGTTAAAAAAGCAGCAGTATAGAGTATACTTTTAGGCTGCTTTGTGAACCAGGGGAAAATAAACTTTTTTTGTTTACTTTTAATGGAACTTGAAAAAACAAAAAACTGGAGAAACCAAGCTTGATGATAAAACGAGGATTTAAAAAAAATAAATAAAAATAAAAAAATAAATAAAAATAAAAAAATGGAAACTTTGCGCATATTTTTTGGGCCAAACCATCAACATTGATTTTTATAACCCCCACCATACTATGGAGGGTATATTGAATTTGTCATTCCATTTGTAACTCCCCGAAATACTCATGTCAGACCCAACAAAGTATATATATATATATATATATATATATATATATATATATATATATATATATATATATATATATATATATATATATATATATATATATATATATATATATATATATATATATATATATATATATATATATATATATATATATATATATATATTTATATATATATATATATATATATATATATATATATATATATATATATATATATATATTTATATATATATATATATATATATATATATATATATATATGATCAGCGTAAAAGTCTGCCTATCCTTCGAACGAATTGATATAGAAGGCTAAAATTTTGCACACATTTCAATTTTTTCAGTGGGCAGGTTAAGTTCGTAAATGGGCCATGTAGGTCTACGTTTTCGCATAGCCCCCATATAACGGTACCTCCCTATATTCGGTATTTTGATGATTTTAGTGACATTATTCAACGGAAATGTTTCAAATTTGGTATTTGAACTTCGAAATAGATACTACAGCCTAAGGCAGGAAATTGTCTGTGCAGGTCCAGGTCTTCGTGTAGTCCCCATATAACGGTTCCTCTCAATATTCGGTATTTTGATGATTTTAGTGGCATTATTCACTGGAGTTATTTCAAATTTGGTATTTGAAGTTGGTAATGGATACTACAACTGATGACAGAAAATTGTCTATGCATGTCCAGGTCTTCGTATAGCCCACATATAACGGTACCTCCGCATATTCGGTATTTTAATGATTTTAGCTACATTATTCACCGGAACTTTTTCAAATTTGGCATTTGAAGTTCAAAATAGATACTACAGCCTAAGACAGGAAATTTGTCTATGCATGTTCAGGTCTTTGTATAGCCCACATTTAACGGTACCTCCGGATATTCGGTATTTTGATGATTTTAGCGACATTATTCACCGGAATTGCTTCCAATTTGGTATTTGAGGTTGGTAATGGATACTACAACTTATGACAGAAATTTGTCTATGCATGTCCAGGTCTTCGTATAGCCCACATATAACGGTACCTCCAGATATTCGGTATTTTAATGATTTTAGCGACATTATTCACCGGAATTGCTTCCAATTTGGTATTTGAGGTTGGTAATGGATACTACAACTTATGGCAGAAATTTGTCTATGCATGTCCAGGTCTTCGTGTAGCTCACATATAACGGTACCTCCGGATATTCGGTATTTTGATGATCTTAGCGTCATTATTTGAATTTCGAAATAGATACTACAGCCTAAGACAGGAAATTGTCTGTGCATGTCCAGGTCTTCGTATAGCCCACATATAACGGTACCTCCGGATATTCGGTATTTTAATGATTTTAGCGACATTATTCACCGGAACTTTTTCAAATTTGGTATTTGAAGTTGCTAATGGATACTACAACTTATGACAGAAAATTGTCTATGCATGTCCAGGTCTTCGTGTAGCTCACATATAACGGTACCTCCGGATATTCGGTATTTTGATGATCTTAGCGTCATTATTCACCGGAGTAGTTTCAAATTTGGTATTGGAAGTGCGTAATGGATACTACAACCTGCGACAGAAAATTGTCTATGCAGGTCCAGGTCTTCGTATAGACCCTATATATCAGTACCTCCCTATATTCGGTATTTTGACGATTTTCTGTAAAAGACTGAGCGAAATTGTTTTAGATAATGTATTTGAAATTCATAATCGATGCTGCGGGCTGTAACAGAAAATTGTTTATGCATGTCCAGGTTTTCGTATAGCTCTGATGTAACGGTACCTCCCTATTAACGGTCTTTTGATGATTTTAGCTACATTATTCACCGTTTATTTCAAGTTTCGAATTTGAATATGAATAAAAAATTCTGTTAAAATATTAAAAATATCGAATATAGCCTGCATAGGCTTTGTTTGTCATACGCCATTACCAGTATGACAAACAAAGCCTATGCAGGTTCACATCGTAGAGATCCCAATATATCGGCTGTATTCGGTATATTTAAGATTTTAACAGAATTTTTGAAATTTTCAAAATTTGTTCCAAATGGTGGTCGGTATTCAAGTTCGGCCCAGCCGAACTTACTGCTATTTTACTTGTTTCAAATGATAATGAGAAAATAAGAATTTAAATTTTTAAATTTATTGAATTTAAAAATATATAAAAATGTGGTGTATACTTTCAGGCGATGTCAAAAAAATGTAGATTTTGTGAGAATATTTTGTGAGTGGCCATCAAAGAATTCAACATGAATTTTTCGTTTTGTTTGTTCTTAAGGACCCTTGAAGCGGATTTTTATGCATTTTTCTTCAAAAAAGCCATTAACAAGGATTCATGTTTAAAGGTCTCTCTGAGAGAATATGTTTGTATATTGCAGCAATTTTTTTGTTTTTAATTTTTGCATGCATTCGCAACCTACTCCAGACCTCTGTCGAATGTTTCCTTTCCTTTGCCTTTTGCCCCGCATAACCTGTGCTTGTTTTTAAACCTCCTTTGCTCCTCCTGGCTTGACCATTTGGCAATTGTTGCAGACAGTTTGTTGTAACTTAAAGTGCCATAAAAATAGATTTATGTGTCTCTATTGTCGCATACAGTTCAGTAAATATGTTTTATGCATGCTTAAGCATGCATGAGTTCATTTCTCGACACTCGAAATGCTTCTCACTTCGGTCGGACGGTCGGCCGGTCGGTCGGTCGGTCAATGTAATGCAACAGCATTGGCAGAAGCTACAGAAGTAGGCTGACAGGAACACAGTCCGCCCCCTCCCCCTTTTATGTGTATGAAACACAATAAACATGGCAAACAGACCACTGGAGAGTATCAAGTGGATGTGAGATGTGTTCTGCAGTTGGGCTGTGACAAAGGGAGAGTTTTTTTTTTTTTTTGGTTTTTTTGTTTAAACAAATTGTTGCACACTATGCTTTTTTGGCCTGTAGAATTTAATTGAATTATTTGCAACATTTTATGATTGTGTAATGGAAAATATTGAGTTATGTTCTGGTACAATAAATTATGTTTGGGAAAAGATTTTGAAAGTTTCAATTAAAAGAAATGAAAAGGAAAAAACCAAAAAAAAAAAAAAAATGAAAAATAGGAGGAACAATTCCATGGAAATGTCACAGAATTCTCGTTCTCAGGACTAATATTTTTAGAAAAGCACCTTATTGAGACTTGTGCATTATGGGTTCCCTAATAAAAGGTGTCCATTTAAGGGCTCGGTGTAGTGATTAGCGATCTTCTAAGGACTGTAATAAAAAAGGAATTTGTCTTTCAGATGCATCCCGCTGATGACTCTTTTAGAAAGGATCCATATAAGGACCGATGCCTCTTGAAAATGGCCTTCTGAGGACTTACACATTATGCAGATACAAATGCATCGCTCTAATGACAAATTCTTTTAAGGACCAATGCTCCTTGGCCTTCTGCTCCTAGTTTTATGTCTTCTATCGCTCGGTTCAACGATTTTGGGACCTTCTAAAAGCTCATATAATATTGTACTATTCCTTCTAAGAACCAATTCTTGATTTTAGGCATCATCACTTTCTGGACACTTTGACAAGAAGGTCCTAACAGGGGCGCATTGTTATAGAACTTTTAGTGAAAAGTTTTTTTTTTTTTTTTTCGAAAAAAGGTCCTTAGATGAACTCTGGTGTTAAATAACTTCCTTCCAAGTACCATTTTTATAGAAAGACCATTTTTAATAAAAAAAAAATAATCCTTAGAAGGAATTTTCTAGAAATTGTCCTAAGAAGAAGCTTATTCATGGTAGTGTATAAACCATGGAGAAGCTCCTACTTACGACAATTTCTAGAAAAGCCCTTCTAAGTATTATATTTTCTATTACAAATGGTCTTTCTAAGAAAGATCGTTTATAAACGTTCCTCTTAAAATAAAATTTCTTGTAAGACCCATTTTTTAGTGGAAATACTACCTTTCTCGCAAAAAGAGGGTAGAAGATCCCTGTGCGTGGCGTTAGGGACGTGGACGCTGTAAAAACTCATACAGGATGATATAAAACAAGTAAAAAACAGTAAGTTCGGCCGGGCCGAACCAAGTAAAAAAGCAGTAGGTTCGGCCGGGCTGAACTTTGAATACCCTCCACCATTTAGAACGAATTTGAAAATTTTCGAAAAAGATAACATTCGCCAAAAATTCTGTAAACTTTTTAAAAATACCAAATATAGCCGTTATATTAGGGCCTGAACGACGTGCACCTACATAGGCTTTTTATGTCAAAAGTCATTACCTTATTCAAATTCGAAACTTGAAATAACCGGTGAATAATGTAGCCAAAATCATCAAAATATCGTAAATAGGGAGGTACCGTTATATCAGAGCTATCCGAAGACCTGGACCAGCATAGACAATTTTAAGTCACAGGCTGTAGCTTCCATTACGAACTTCAATTCGCTGGGTATTGTACCTAAAATCAAGTCAATATACCGAACATAAGGAGGTACTGATATATGGGGCCTATACGAAGACCTTGACCTGCATAGACAATTTTCTGCCTTAGGCTGTAGTATCTATTTCGAACTTCAAAAACCAAATTTGAAACAATTCCGGTGAATAATGTCGCTAAAATCATTAAAAAAAACCGAATATAGGGAGGTACCGTTACATGGGGGTTATGCGAATACGTGGACCTGCACAGACAATTTTCTGTCTTAGGCTGGAGTATCCAATACGAACTTCAAATACCTATTTTGAAACAATTCCCGTGAATGAAGTCGCTAAAATCATCAAAATACCGAATATCGGGAGGTACCGTTATATGGGGGCCATACGAAGACGTGCACCTGCACAGTAATTTTTCTGTCTTAGGCTGTACTACCTTTTGGAACTTCAAATATCAAATTTGAAATAATTCCAGTGAATAATGTCGCTAAAATCATCAAAATACCGAATATCCGGAGGTACCTTTATATGGGGGCTATATGAAAACGTGGACCTGCACAGACAATTTTCTGTTTCAGGCTGTAGTATCCATTTCAAACTTCAAATGTCAAATTTGAAATAATTCCGGTGAATAATGTCCATAAAATAATTAAAATACCAAATATCGGGAGGTACCGTTGTATGGGGGCTTTACGAAGACGTGGACCTGCACAGACAATTTTCTGTCTTTGACTGTAGTATCAATTTCGAACATCAAATACCTATTTTGAAACAATTCCGGTGAATGAAGTCGCTAAAATCATGAAAATACCGAATATCGGGAGGTACCGTTATATGGGGGCTATACGAAGACGTGGACCTACAATTATCTGTTACAGCCTGTAGCATCCATTATGAACTTCAAATAACAAATTTGAAACAATTCCGGTGAATAATGTCACTAAAATCATCAAACTACCGAATATCGGGAGGTATCGTTATATGGGGGCTCTACGAAGACGTGGACCTGCACAGACAACTTTCTGTCTTAGACTGTAGTATCCATTGCGAACTTTAAATATCAAAATTTGAAACAATTCCGCTGAATAAATTCGCTAAAATCATCAAAATACCGAATATCGGGAGGTACCTTTATATGGGGGCTATATGAAAACGTGGACCTACATGGCGCATTTTCAATACCAAAAGTCCTGCAGGTATAACATACATTTGAGCAAAATTTTATCAATCTACTTCAATTCGTTCGAAAGCTAGAGTGTGTTCCACAGACGGACGGACATCGCTAAATCGACATAGAATTTTATGCTGATCAAGAAAATATGTAATTTGTAGGGTCTAAAATGTGTATTTCGAGGTGTTACAAACGGAACGTCAAATTTAATACTATGGTGGAGGTCCACATCTTCGTATAAGCCCCATTTAATGGTACCTCCCTATATTCCATATTTTGATAATTTTAGCGACATTATTCAACGGAATCGTTTCGAAATTGCTATTTCAAGTTCGAAATGGATACTACAGCCTAAGGCGGAAAATTGTCTATGCAGGTCCACGTCTTCGTATAGCCCCCATATAATGGTACCTTCCTATTTTCGGTAATTTGATGTTTTTGCGTCCGTATTGTTTTTGAAATTACATATTTAGAGCTCGCAATGGGAACTACAGTCTGTGACACAAAATTGTCTATGCAGGTCCAGGTTTTCGTATAGGCCCCATATACCAGTACCTCCCTATATTCGGTATTTTGACGAGTTTGGGTACAATACCCACCTAATTGTTCGTAATGGATGCTACAGCCTATGGCAGAAAATTGTCTATGCTGATGCAGGTCTTCGCACACCTCCGATATAACCGTACCTCCTTATATACGATATTTAAATGATTTTAGCTACATTATTCACCGTTTATTTCAGGTTTCGAATTTGAATATGGTAATGACTTATGACAAACAATGCCCATGCAGGTCCACGTCGTGTAGACACCAATATAACGGCTATATTCGGTATTTTTAAAATTTTAACCGATTTTTTAAGGATTTTTTTTCCAAATTTGTTCCAATTGGTGGAGGGTATTCAAAGTTTGGCCCGGCAGAACTTAGTGCTTTTTAACTTTTTATTTTTTTTATTTTTTTGATAGGATCCTCAAAAGGATCATTATTTGAGGCACTCTAAGATTTTTTTATACCCTACACCACAAGGTGGTCAGGGTATTATGTCTTTGCGCATTTGTTTGTAACAGGCAAAAGGAAACGAGATAGACCCATAGTTCCTTTTGATGATCTGCATAGAATCACATTCTGCATGTCCGTCCGTCCGTCTGTCCATGTATTTTTGTAAACAAAGTACAGTTCGCATTTATTGGCCTATCCAGATGAAATTTTGCACAAATCATTTGTTTGGCCCAAGGACGAACCCTATTGAAATTGGAGATAATCGGTCAAAATTTATATATAGCTCCCATATATATCTTCGTCCGATTTGCCTTTTAATGTGCACCAAGTTTAATGTCAGTCCGAATTGAATTGAATTGAATTGAAGTATGCCAATTTTGATCGAAATCGGTTCAGATGTAGCTATAGCTCCCATATATATTGTTCATCCGATTTTTTATTTTTGTCCTCCGCAGCCGTAATATGCACCCTGCAACAACAATATTTGGGGAAATATATTAAATACAGGTCAGAAATACATTTGCTAAATTTAATCGAGATCGGTTTAGATTTGGATATAGCTCCCATATATAACTTCGTTCGATTTACCTTTGATTGTTACCAAACGTCTAATAGTTGGCCAAAGTGGATGAAATTTTGCACTTACGACCAAATTGAGTCTAGAAGCTAGTATGTCAAATTTGGTGAAGATCGGTTCAGATATAGCTATAGCTCCCCTATATATTGTTCATCCGATTTGTCATGTTTGTTGCCCACAGCCGTAATATGCACTAAAACGAGTGCATACCCAAGATATTCAGGGAAATATAACAAATACAGCTCAGAAATATCTTTGCCAAATTTTACCCAGATCGGTTCCACATATATTTTTATCCGATTTCAAATTAATTGTGCACCAAATGGGCAATTCGGCATATTTAGTCCTTTGAACTTTTGATTGAATTCTCCCATAAAAAACTTTTAATTGTTATGCGCAGCTCTACTAAATTAGGAAAGGGGTGTAGGGTATCATAAAGTCGGCCCTGCCCGACTTTAAGACTTTCTATACAGTTTTTTTGCTATAAACCACCCCTTATCCTTCTATTAATTGCACGCCCATTAAATTCCTTTAAATTTCTGTAATTATGAAAATATTTTTCTCTGTAGCTTGGTTTGTTGGTTTTTTTCCTCATTTTTGTTTCCACAATTCTACTATTGTGTGCGGAATTTAAAATATGTCGATTTTAATAATAGCCCATAACTTCGGTATTGTTGTCTGGCGAATCAATTAAAAATAACCCCTCCATCCCACATGCCGACCACTACCTCTTCCATAATTTTTCATAAAGCCCGAGCATGGCATTGTAAGTTCCAAATGGATTGACCTGTTGGTTGGTTGGTTGGTGTTCAAGGATAAATCGATTATTATTGATATTGATTAAAATTGTGCGGACAATGTCAGCGGCGTTAATTTTTAAAATATTTCTTCATCGAATATTTTGTTTTGTTTTTAATTTTTTTTTACAAAAAAAAAAAGAAAATATGCGAAAGTTGGTGGGTGTGGAAACTGAACATTACTACACTTTGGCCCCCTTTTTTTCTTTAACTTTTCGATAAAATTGATCTTTTCCTCCACATCCTATTCCTGAAAAAAATATTTACAACATTATCTTTCTATTAGAAGTTTGATAGAGGGGGGGGGGGGGGGGCTATGGTACGTATACACAATCGCAACACGTATACGCAGGCAATGACGGAATAGCTTTGGTTTTCAATTCTAAAATTTTTGAAAGAAAAAAAGTTATCAGATATATTGGACCAAAGCATTCCACCTCATCGCATACTGACAAAATTACGTGGATGTGCAGGACTTGAAGGAAATAGGACAGATTTCGAGAAAAATTTGGTGTTTTGAACATTATGCGATACATGGGCATGGCAAATCGTGAACCCTTGTGGCAGAGGTACCAGAAAAAGTAAGCCGATATCTTTAATCGGAACTTGCGTTAATCAGAATATTGGAATACATAAAATCCGAAGAGAATCTGATGCTTATTTCGCATTTTATGGGAGATGTAATTATTTCAAATTTTGACCCGTTGTGGTGGGGGAGGTACTGGAAGGTAGTGGTCCGACATATTCCATATTCACACCTGGTTTTATGTTGATAGAAATATTGGGATGTGTGCACTTTGAAGATAATCTGATGCCTATTTCGGATTTTATGAGAGTTGTAATATATCCAAATTGTGACCCGTTGAGGGGTAGGTACCAGAAGGAGTGGTGCGACATAGTTCATCTGCACACCTGGTTTTTTGTTGATAGAAATATTGGGATATATTAAATTTGAAGAGATTTTTTCGGATTTTATGAGAGTTGTAATATTTCCAAATTTTAACCCTTTGTGTGGGAGGGACCAGAAGGAGTGGTCCGACATATTTCATCTTCACACCTGGTTTTTTGTTGATAGAAATATTGGGATGTGTGCAATTTGAAGAGAATCTAATACTTATTCCGGATTTTATTGAAATAAACTTATTCTAAATATTGATCCCTCTGTGAGGAAGGGTCCCACAGGAGTAGTCCGACATATTCCGTCTACACGCCTGACTTTGTGTTAATAAAAAATATTGAGATATTTGAAATTAGGAGAGAATATGATGCTTATTTCGCAATTTATGGCAGATGTAATTATTTAAAATTTTGACCCGTTGTGGGGGAGGTACCATAAGGAGTGGTCCGACATATTCCATCTTCACACCTGGTTTTTTGTTGATAGAAATATTATTCTGAATCCAAAATGTTTGCGTGCCCAAGGCTTTAATAAACCCTCCAGAATATTTTCGCGATAATATTCGGCAATTATTCTGAAGCCACGGACGATTAATACGAACGGAGAGCGACCATCGGCTGTTATGACGGCCCACACTATCACCATTGCCGGTGCTTGAGTTCTGGAGGCCGACCGAAGGTGCACATTTGCAGCTGACCTCACGATCATTTTATTTGTTTAAAAACTGCTGGACAACTTATGTTTGCTCATCGGAGAAAACCAAATTCGGCAACTCTTTAGTTCTTCTTGGAGTCTATTTTCTTTTTTTCCCGTTCCGAAGTAAGTTCTTGCACATTTTGAAATTTCAATGCTTTTACTACGAACTCATTTTTCAATTTTTGCCGAATGACAAATTGTGATATGTTCAGCTCACGAGCCAATTTACGGCCACTGCGACGCGGATATCGATAAAGTCGCTTCTTTAATTTTTGAATCATTTCTGCTGATGTTGCTGTTTTCTTCCGTTCACTTCCTTGACTTCGGCCTACGCTACCTTCGTTAGTATCTTGGTAACGAGCGATGGTACGAGACACAGCAGATTTATTCACATTTAAACGCTGGAGTGCTCTAACGATAGCCACTTGTGGTTGCCCAGCCAAATATAAAGAATTCACACTGCCAAGCTTGAATTCCATCACGAATAACTTTTTTTCAGGAACATTCTCACCAAATTTCTTTTGTACGCTTGTAACTAATATAATGAGCTATCACTGGAATAATTTTAACAGCTGTCGAACGGGTGGCTTAGAAATGACAGCAGTCTGAAGTTGGTTACAGTTTTTTCATCTCGTCTTGTATTGTTTTTCATATCTCATCTCCGTAAAATTTGTTTTTATCCCCATACTCCATGATTTATGCGAATTTTCTTCGCGGTGTCTCTGGTGCGTATGATGAATGACAACACATATACGCCATGGTCATCATCAGAGAATATTATAGAGATTGCTGAAGGATAGGAAAAAAGACAAAATAATGAAAATATAAATGAAAATAAATATTTAAGAATTGGTCTGGTGAAAACTTACAAGCATGCCATTAAAGTACCTTGTCCTCAGAATTTACACATGTCCCTAGTCCCTAATATTTATCTAATAAAATATTGTAATAGTCCTGAATTGTTCTCCATTATCTCTTCTCCGAAAAATTTGTACAAAACTATGCCCCTTTTCATGCTTTATGCGAGTTTTCTTTCAGGGGCCTCTGGTGCGTATGACGGATGACAATACGTATACGCACATGTAAGTAATGCTAAAGTGGCCTTAGTTTTTTCCTAACTTTCAAAAATGATAAAGTCCTTGAGTACTCTACAAACAAAGATATTAAACAATTGACTTATATTTCGCAATAAATATCGCAATATATCCATAAGTCCCTCCCCTAGAAAATTGTTTTCCAATATATATTGTTATCTTGCTTTTCATTTGGTTTCCCTGACGGACAACGAAATCAAATACCACTTTGGGAACATCGGACATGGCATGTAATTTTAATTTCACCACTTTTTTGCCGCACGAGCTGAAAAAGGATCCCTTGGAAAATATCAACTCACTGCCTCAGAATTCTCCTTTCCACCACAGAATTCTTTGTAATCATCGGGTTACACTGTTGCTCTGTTAGGCTCCGGGTGTAATGGCAATTCAGCAGAGCGTTGGCAGAAATTCTGATGTAAACCGCATGTCTCTGCCGTTTGTGAGATTTTTTTTTCGGGCGTCCTTTTTTTTTTGTTTTTTTTGTTGGATGTAGACTGCAATTCAAACACGGCCCTGATATTGTAATGTCTGACATTTTAATCAATGATGTTTTTTCTGCTGGTGTTGTTGCTGCACGATGTTCGCCAAATGGCATTTGGATGGAAAACAGCTTCTCGTAAAATCCAATAACAAAAAACAAAGAACAAAATACGACTTTCCAACCAACATTTTCCCCCGTCGGACAATACCCCAAGCCACAACCACGTTTGAGGCTTTAAATTAAGCTGATGCTCGCATTTAAAAAGATTTTCATTCAGATTTATGGTGGCATTAAATTAAAGGTTGAAATGATTCGAATGAAAACACCAGCAACAACTGAAACGCGATAGTAATTCACAAATAGTTAAGTCAAACTCTTGTTAAGTTAATTATGATAATACCAAAAGGATGTTCCAATTTCAAAATGATGGGAAATAAAATATCGGAAAAGAATGAGGAGCGATTCGGTCGTATGAGTTATGACACAAAGTATACGCCTTATAGCACACAAATGTTTAAAGGGCTTTGGGGCGTATTGGTAATGACAGGACGTATACGCCAGAACTGAAATGATTTTTAACGATTTTTCTTTTCAAGGAACAATCGACCAGCAATGAATATTTTTTTTAAAGAGGGCCAAACAGACGTGGATGTACCGTGGTTATTTGAAGATTTTTTTTCAAAGACTAAACCGATGTATATTAAAAAAGCTAAGGACGAAAGACCGTGGATCTTTTGAAAAAAATTTATCAAGGAATAAATAAAACGTTGCTTTCTTAAATATTTTTTTCAAGGACTAAAACGTGGATTTTAAAGACATTTTTTTCAAGAAATAAATAAAACGTCGATTTTTAAATATTTTTTTTAAAGAATAAATAAAACGTGGATTTTTAAATATTTTTTTAAGGACTAAAACGAGAATTTATGAAGGATTTTTTTTAAGGACTAAAAAGTGGATTTTAAAACCTTTTTTTTTTGTCAAAAAATAAACAAAACGTGTTTTTAAAGGATTTTTAAAGAAATTTTTTCAAGGAATAAAATAAAACGTTGATTTTTAAATATTTTTTCCAAAGAATTAATAAAATGTGGATTTTCATTTTTTTTCAAAGACTAATACGAGAATTTATAAAGGATTTTTTTTTTCAAGGAGTAAAAAGTGGATTTAATTTTTTTCAAGAAACAAACAAAACCTGTATTTTTAAAGATTTTTTTTCAAGGACATATCAAACGTGAATTAATAAATCAAGTGTTAAAATAACGGGAGTTTTTAAAGAATTTTTTTAAATATATATTTTAAAAATATATTTTTTGACGACTCAATATACGGCGGTTTTTTAAAAAATATTTTTAAGAACAAAAACATATATTTTTATAAAAACTAGGACTAAATAAAAGTGGATTTAAAAAAAAAATAATTTTAGGGACTGCATTAAAGTGGATTTAAAAAAACTAGTACTAAATAAAAGTGGATTAAAAAAAAAGTATTTTGCGAGGACTTAACAAACGTGGATTTTGAAAAAAATTAAGATTTTCTGGAGTTAAAAAAATATATTTTTAAAGGACTAAAGAAACGTGGATTAGAAAAATATATATATTTTTTAAGTACTAAATAAACGTGGATTTAAAAGAAATATTTTTAAGGACTAAATAAACGTGGATTTAAAAATATATATTTTTTAAGCACTGAATAAAATTGGATTTAAAAAAATATATATTTATTAAGGACTAAAAAACGTGGACTTAAAAGAATATTTTTTAAGGACTAAAAGAACGTGGATTTAAAAAAAATATTTTTTAAGGACTACAAAACGTGGATTTAAAAAAAATATTTTTTAAGGACTAAAAAACGTGGACTTAGAAAAATATTTTTTAAGGACTAAAAGAACGTGGATTTAAAAAATATATATTTTTTAAGGACTAAAAGAACGTGGATTTAAAAAAAAATATATATTTTTTAAGGACTAAAAGAACGTGGATTTAAAAAAAAAATATTTTTTAAGGAATAAAAGAACGTGGATTTTAAAAAAGAATATTTATTAAGGACTAAAAAACGTGGATTTAAAAAAAATATTTTTTAAGGACTAAAAGAACGTGGATTTAAAAAAAAAATATTTTTTAAGGACTAAAAGAACGTGGATTTAAAAAAAAATATTTTTTAAGGACTAAAAGAACGTGGATTTAAAAAAAAATATTTTTTAAGGACTAAAAGAACGTGGATTTAAAAAAAAAAATATTTTTTAAGGACTAAAAGAACGTGGATTTAAAAAAAATATTTTTTAAGGACTAAAAGAACGTGGATTTAAAAAAAATATTTTTAAAGATTATTTTTTAGGAAAAAAAAACGCGAGATTTTCTAAATGATTTTTTTTCCAAGGACTAAAAAATGTGGGATTTTTTTTTTTGTTTTTCAAGAAGTAATAAGGAATAATGTCTATTCTTTCTTTCCTTAAGGACATATTAAATTTTATATCAAATTTATTCAGAAATAAAAACAGATTTACAAATTGCCACTCAGGTGTCAGATATTTTTCCACAAAAAAATGTGAACGTTGAAAAATACAAATTCTTCTCTTTGTCTTTGAAAAAATACATTTTAAATAGTCCATTTTTTTGGTCCCTTCGAAATTTTAAATATAAAAGTTTTTTGTTATTCAAAATTTAAGAAAAATCAATTCCCAATCAAAATTGGCAATTTAACTTGTGCCGATGTTGTTTTACGACACCGCATACGTGTTGCCATAACTCATACGCCCCGCTGTCCCCCCTTTCACATTAATTAATCTCATCAAAATATTTTGTATTTGCTTGAAATTTGAAATTTTTTGATTTTGCATTTTCAAATTAGTAACAGATATCACTTGTTCATGAAATTTCTGGGAAATATTCATTAAAATTGAGTTATTAATTTCACATTGGCTTAAGTATGTGCATACATATATTAACCCTCTATCATTATCTCATTATTCCGTTCTCAATGAATTTAGAGTAGAGATTTTTCCATGCTACCTCAGAAGACGATCATTTAATTGGATTTGCAACTAATGAATGTAAATCTTAAATTATTTTAACTGATTAGAAGTTTTTTGCAAATTATTTGGCGTATACTTTATGACATTACTCATACGCCAGAATGGGAAATATTTCCTCCCCAATTTTGGTCTTTCCAAAGGAAAAGTGCCCTCTACATCAACTAATTAGTCCAATCGTAAAGCTTTCATTGTAGTTTCCCCTTTTTTTGTTGCGAATTATGGCAATAAGTTAAATAAACTCAAATAATACAAAGTCTGCCTAATTAACAATTAACCCAGAGAATGTTAAATACATATTTTAATATGACTCTTACACGTGCCGACAGACAAAAAGGTTCATATTCAAAATAGTTGAACTCAGAAAACAATCTCTGAAAAATTTTGTTTAACAAATAAATAAAATAAAATAAATTAAAAAATTAAAAATTAATTATTAAGTTTCACATTCCGTTTGTAACACCTTGAAATATACACTTCAGATCCCACAAAGAATATATATTCCTGATCAGCATACAATTCTATGTCCATTTAGCGATGTTCGTCCGTCCGCCTGTCCGTCTATCCATCTGTCCATCTGTCCGAATGTGAAAATCACTCTAGCTTCCGAACGAATTGAAGTAGATTGACAAAATTTTACTCAAATGTATACTAAGTCTGCAGGACTTTTGGTATTGAAAATGGGCCATGTAGGTCCACGTCTTCGTATAGCCCCCATATAACGCTACCTCCCGATATTCGGTATTTTGATGATTTTAGCGACATTATTCACCGGAATTATTTCAAAATTGTTATTTAAAGTTCGCAATAGATACTACTGCCTAAGACAGAAAATTGGCCATGTAGGTCCACGTCTTCGTATAGCCCCCATATAACGGTACCCCCGATATTCGGTATTTTGATGATTTAAGCGACATTATTCACCGGAACTGTTTGAAATTTGGTATTTGAAGTTCGTAATGGATACTACAGCCTAAGACAGAAAATTGTCTCTGCAGGTCCACATCTTCGTTTAGACCCATACAACGGGACCTCCCGATATTCGGTGTTTTTATGATTTTAGCGACATTATTTACCGGTATTTGAAGTTCGTAATGAATACTACAGTCTAAGACAGAAAATTGTCTCTGCAGGTCCACATCTTCGTATAGCCCCCATACAACGGGACCTCCCGATATTCGGTGTTTTTATGATTTTAGCGACATTATTTACCGGTATTTGAAGTTCGTAATGAATACTACAGCCTAAGACAGAAAATTGTCTGTGCAGATTTATGTCTTCGTATAGCCCCCATATAACGGTACCTCCCGATATTCGGTATTTTAATGATTTTAGCGACATTATTCACCAGAATTGTTTCAAATTTGGTATTTGAAATTCGTAATGGACGCTACAGCCTAAGACAGAAAATTGTCTGTGCAGGTCCACGTCTTCGTATAGCACCCATACAACGGGACCTCCCGATATTCGGTGTTTTTATGACTTTAGCGACATTATTTACCGGAATTGTTTCAAATTTGGTATTTGAAGTTCGTAATGGATACTACAGCCTATGACAGAAAATTGTGTATGTAGGTCCACGTCTTCGTATAGCCCCCACACAACGGTACCTCTCGATATTCGGTATTTGGATGATTGTAGAGACATTATTAACTGAAAATATTTCAAATTATCTATTTGAAGTTCGTAATGTATGCTACAGCCTAAGACAGAAAATTGTCTGTGCAGGTTTATGTCTTCGTATAGCCCCCATATAACGGTACCTCCCGATATTCGGTATTTTAATGATTTTAGCGACATTATTCACCAGAATTGTTTCAAATTTGGTATTTGAAATTCGTAATGGACGCTACAGCCTAAGACAGAAAATTGTCTGTGCAGGTCCAAGTCTTCGTATAACCCCCATACAACGGTTTTTTTAAGTTTCACATTTTAATAATGTAAAGGCTTATGACAAAAGTTACTAATGCAGGTCCATGTCGAGGTATAGACGCTAATATAACAGCTACAATCGATATTTTTTTATCGCGGCCCCACCATCAACATGGCCAGCGCTTACGTATACGTGTTGTCATAATTCATACACAACCAGTTGGTCTTGAAAAATGAAGGATAATAATTCTAAAAATATTATTTTAAAGCTTCAGAGTTATTTGTCGATTAGTGTTTAAAAATATTTAGAATGACAGCTGTTGCAAATTATTCTTTAATCATTCAATCTTTGAAAAAAGTCAGTGTACCTTAGAAGCTATTTCGAAAAATCATTTTTAAAACATCTCTATTTTGCAGGATCATAGCTCTGAAGGTGCTTAAAATTTTTTTCTTAAAAAAAATCCAGGATTGTCGGCCAATATTTTATTCCAAGAAAAAAAATGCAATTCTTTAAAAATTTATATAATATATCTGAAGGTATTTAAAAAAATATTTAATAAAAATTCGATGCGTTGTCTTGAAAAAAAGTCTTTGGCGTTCAAGAGGTCCTAGGAAAAAACGCGCTTTTGGTCGATTGGTGTTCATTTAAAATATACATTTTGAAAATATAACTTTTCTGGCTGTATGAGAGCCATTGTATTTAGCACCCCCTTGTGCGTATACGTGTTGTCACAACTCATACGCAACATGTGTTTTATTATTTAATATTCTTGAATCGAATAATTTTTACTTATTTTTGTATTTTTTTTTTTTTTCGTTTAAAAACACGCTTTTTATTTAATTTTTTTATCTCATTAAATAAAAGACAAAAAATACATCTGAAGATAATTAGAAAAATATATCTAAATGCGGATTATTATTATGATAACTAAAACCGGAAATCTC
Organism: Musca domestica; assembly: GCF_030504385.1. NCBI lineage: Eukaryota > Metazoa > Arthropoda > Insecta > Diptera > Muscidae > Musca > Musca domestica. The sequence goes on along the minus strand of NW_026712315.1, from coordinate 2,366,470 downwards.
ATTACGATGGAAGCCAAGCATTATTATCCGCATGTATTTATTCATTTTTTAGCACATATTTTCCCTGAATTGTAGGTTTCTTTTATTAAAATAAGATTATAAGAATATTAACTAGCTGAGAACACCCTCATGTGTTTCGACGCTTCTCTTTAATTGTGCAGTGGTATAAAAAATATGTATATAATGTTTCCGTAGGTACTTAAAGACATCATGTTCAGTGTTGTAAGGTTTTGTTGAAACATCTGCCAAACCAAAGAAAAAAAAACAAAAAACCACCAAAGAATTCTCCCCTCCCCCTGTCCACAAGGGATAAAACAGGTGTCACTTTAACCAAATTTAAATGCGTATGAATTTTTATAGCCGCATTAAACACATGGCGTACTTGGAATTACAGACCTACATACGTTTTATATGCAGACACAGTGGAAGGTTTTTATACTGTATATGTAGGAGATACTAGTGTCTCTTTTATGACTTGGAAACAAAACAGGTGTTTCTTTGAATATCCTGCAACATTTGGAAGGAATTTGGAAATTTTCCAAAAAAAAAAAAAAAAAAAAAAAAATCCCTAAACATTTCTGTTAAAATTTTAAAAATACCGAATTTTGCCGTTAGCATTGGGGTCTATACGACATGGACCTACACAGGCATTGTTTGTCATAATCCATTGCCATTTATAAATTCGAAACTTGAAATAAACGACGAATAAATCATTAAAATATCGTATATAAGGAGGTACCATTATATCGGAGCTGTGCGAAGACCTGGACCAGCATAGACAATTTTCTGCCATAGGCTGTAGCATCCATTACGAACCTCAAATACGACATCTCAAACAATTTCGATGAGTATTGTACCTAAACTCGTCAAAATACCGAATATAGGGAGATAGTGATATATGGGGCCCATACGAAGACCTGGACCTGCATAGACAATTTTCTGTCACAGACTGTAGTTCCCATTATGAACTCTAAATACGTAATTTGAAACAATTCCGGTGAATAATTACGATAAAATCATCAAAATACCGAATATCGGGAGGTACCCATTATATGGGGGCTATACGAAGTCGTGGAACTGCAAAGACAATTTTCTGCTTTATGCTGTAGTATTATTTACGAACTTCAAATACCAAATTTGAAACAATTCCGGTGAATAATGACGCTAAAATCATCAAAATACCGAATATCCGGAGGTACCATAATATGGGGGCTATACGAAGACGTGGACCTGCATGGACAATTTTCTGTCTTAGGCTGTAGTATTCCTTAAGAACTTCAACTACCAAATTTGAAACAATTCCGGTGAATAATGACGCTAAAATCATCAAAATACCGAATATCGGGAGGTACCCATTATATGGGGGCTATACGAAGTCGTGGAACTGCAAAGACAATTTTCTGCTTTATGCTGTAGTATTATTTACGAACTTCAAATACCAAATTTGAAACAATTCCCGTGAATAATGTCGCTAAAATCATCAAAATACCGAATATAGGGTGGTACCGTTATATGGGGGCTATACGAGGACGTGGACCTGTTCAGACAATTTTCTGGCATAGGCTGTAGTATTGATTGCGAAGTTCAAATACCAGTTTGAAACAATTCCGGTGAATAATGAAGCTAAAATTATAAAAATACCGAATATCGGGATGTACTATTATATGGGGGCTATACGAAGTCGTGGACCTGCAAAGACAATTTCCTGCTTTATGCTGTAGTATTAATTACGAACTTCAAATACCAAATTTGAAACAGTTCCGGTTAATAATGTCGCTAAAAATCATCAAAATACCGAATATAGAGAGGTACCATTATGAGGGGGCTATACGAAGACGTGGACCTGCATAGACAAATTTCTGCCTTAGGCTGTAGTATTCCTTACGAACTTCAAATACCAAATTTGAAACAATTCCGGTGACGCTAAAATCATCAAAATACCGAATATCGGGAGGTACCATTATATGGGGGCTATACGAAGACGTGGACCTGCATAGACAAATTTCTGCCTCAGGCTATAGTATTCCTTACGAACTTCAAATACCAAATTTGAAACAATTCCGGGTAATAATGTCGCTAAAATCATAACAGCAGTCTAAATTTGGTTGTAGATTTTCCATCTCCCCTCTATAAAGTCTCGGAGGTGTTGAAATTCTATGGAATGGATTTTTCCTCATTTTATTTGAAAATCTTTTTTTTTTTTTTTTTTGAAAATCTTGTTTTTGCGAAACACTGTGCCAACCTTATTACATGGAAAATAATATGTAGACTTTTGAATACCTCGTAGACACACATACTCCCTCATCCATACATATAGGGATGTTCACTGTAGACTCATTCCACAGCTGTCAAACTACATATTATTCATATTCACTCACACACACGTACAAAAAGAGTTTGATATCAGACTTAATCCATAACATGAAAATGTGAATGAATTGGCTTGAAATAAAACCCAAAAAAAAAAAAAAAAAAAAAAAATAATAATAATAATAAGACAATAATAAAACTAAAATACCACTGCTAAAATATCCTATCCAACGGCTAAGGATTTGGGTGAGTATGCTGTTGTTCAATGTTTACACATACATTCAAAAATATTAAAAATAATGCTTCTTCTGGATTCAAAACATTCCAGCCTTTTGTTTCATCCATTGGTAACAATAGAAAAAATTTCAAAATTAGCTCGAGGCGTATACGTACGTTTAATACTTATACGCCTGAATTTCAAACTACTCTGGTTACCACGGCGTATGAGTTTTAACGATACGTATACCCCCCGGGACAAAGAGATGCATTTCATCTAATTAATTAAAAATTGAAAAATAACCCAACAAAAAAAAAAATTAAAAAGCAGTAACTTTGAACACCCTACACCATTTGGAACGAATTTGGAAATTTTCAAAAAAAAAAAATAAATAAATAAATAAAATCCGTTAAAAATTCTGTTAAAATCTTAAAAATACCGAATATAGCCGTTATATTGGGGTCTATATGATGAGGACCTACATAGGCATTGTTTGTTATAAGCCATTACCATATTATAAACGGGAATAATGTAGCATCTTCAAAACGCCGTATATAGGGAGGTATCGTTATATCGGAGCTATACGAAGACCTACACCTGCGTACACAATTTTCTGTAATAGCCTGTAGCATTCATTACGAACTTCAAATACGACATCTCAAACAATTTCGGAAGGTATTGTATCTAAAATCATCAAAATACCGAATATAGGGAGGTACTGATATATGGGGCCTATACGAAGCCCTGGATCTGCATAAAAAATTTTGTGTCATAGATTATAGTTCCCATTACGAACTCTAAATACGTTAATACTCCGGTGATTAATTATGCTAAAATTATCAATATACCGAATTTGGGAGGTATCGTTGTAAGGGGCTATACGAAGACGTGGATCTGCACTGACAATTATCTGTCATAGGCTGTAGTATCCATTTCGTACTTTAAATACCAAATTTGAAACAATTCCGGTGAATAGTGACGCTAAAATAATCAAAAATACCGAATATAGGGAGGTACCGTTATATGGGTGCTATATACAAACATGGACCTACATGATCCCTTTACGAACTTAACCTGCCTACTGGCAAAATGAATATGTGTGCAAAATTTTAGCCTTCTGTCTCAATTCGTTCGAAAGATAGCGTGATTACAGCAGACATACAGAAAGACGGACATCGGTATATATGCTTTGTTGTGTCTGACATGAGTATTTCGAGGAGTTAAAAACGGAGTGACAAAGTTAATATACCCTCCATAGAATGGTGGAGGGTATACAAAAATCAGTACCCATTTTGTTACCCATTTCACTTTCTCTCCTTCACTGCCCTCTCCCCCCAGCACTTGCACCATTCCAATAATCTGCCTTCATTTATCCCTGTTGGACTGGCAGCAAGATTATTCATGACACAACTTTTCTGTACATCACAACGTCATAGACACACACAAACACGCGTTCCAAGCCAGATGTGTTTAGACTTTCATTGAAGGCAGCCAGAACCGGAAAGAGAATGAGGGGGAGTAAGATGGGGAGGGGGCAGAAAAAAACCCAACGACATTAGAACAAGTTAAACCCATTACAAGTAGGTTATATTGTTAACATGTAACTCCTGCGGATACACAACGAAGACAGACAGCTGGATACACTCACTCACACATGCACATACGTATATCTATGTATATTTTCTACAACAATTTGCAAGCATGTGTCTGTAAGGATAAGGAAGTTGTGTTGTTGTGTCACTTTCTACGAGGGTAGGTGAACAAAAGTTTTTTTTTTACGATAGCAAATAACCTAGACCTCAGGGAAAAGGTATGGCCATAAAGGTCTTCATAGGTGTACAATCCTTAGGGGTGACCATAAGGGGCTTTTGACATATTTAACGGCCAAAGGAGGACTCTGAGATCAATCCTTAGAAGGGCTCTGACGTATAAATTGCCATATTATGACACTGTGAGGCCAGTTATTTCCAGGCAAAGGCATTAGAAGTCTTTCTTGTTCCTCCTTCAAAAGGGAGATGATTTTGCCAAGAGGTCTTCCACTTTGCCACCAAGGTCTTCCACTTCAAAAAGGAGGACGCCTTTGAAGTGTGAAGGACACTGAGGAATTGTATCTTTAAGAAAAAAAATTCTGATGTTTTCTCTTTCGATAGAAGGCCTCTGAGGTCTAGGAGTTCCTAAAAATTTATATTTTATATTAAATCCACATTTGCGATTCGAGAGATCCTTGTAGAAATGTCCTTAGAAGTCAATATAGAAGGGCTCTGACGTCAAAATTACCATATTATGACTGTGAGGCCTGTTATTTTTAGGCAACGTGTGTACAGACCTTTGTATCTGCAGAAGAAGACATTAGAGGTCTTTCTTGTTCCTCCCTCCAAAACGGGGATGATTTTGCCCAGTGGGTCTCGAACTCTATGAATGCCTATAAATGAGGACTGCTATTTCCATAAAAAGCCACTCAGGTCTTCCACTTCAAAAAAGAAGTCTCAAGAAAGGAGACGACTTTGAAGTGTGAAAGACTCTGAGGAATTGTACTTTTAAGAAAAAAAATCTGATGTCGTCCCTTTCGATAGAAGGCCTCTGAGATCCAGGAGTTCCCCAAAAATTTATCTTTATTTATGAAATCCACGTTTACAATTCGAGAGATCCTTTGAAATATATATTTTTTAAAGAATTCCACGTTTGGGACACAGGAGGTCCTTGAAAAAAAAATAATTTTTTTAATCCACGTTTGGGTTTCGTGACGTGCTTGACAAAATGTTGTTTAAAAAACCAATTTTGGTCGACTGATCGTCCTTAAAAAGTATTGCTTAAAAATCCATTTTTGGTCGATTAATGATAAATCTACGTCTGTTTGGTCCTTTGAAAAAATATTCTTTAAAAAATCCACATTTATTTGGTCCTTGAGATAATATTCTTTAAAAAATCCACGTTTATTTGGTCCTTGAGAAAATATTCTTTAAAAAATCCACGTTTATTTGGTCCTTGAGAAAATATTCTTTAAAAATCGACGTCTGTCTGACTCTCTGAAAAAATATTCTTTAAAAAATCTACGTTTATTTGGGCCTCTAAAGAAATATTCTTTAAAAAATCCACATTTATTTAGACCTTGAGAAAATATTCTTAAAAAAAATCCACGTTTGGTCCTTGAGAAAATATTCTTAAAAAAATCCACATTTGGTCCTTGAGAAAATATTCTTTGAAAATCCACGTTTATTTAGTCCTTGAGAAAATATTCTTAAAAAAATCCACGTTTGGTCCTTGGGAAAATATTCTTAAAAAAATCCACAATTGGTCCTTGAGAAAATATTCTTAAAAAAATCCACAATTGGTCCTTGAGAAAATATTCTTAAAAAATCCATGTTTGGTCCTTGAGAAAATATTCTTAAAAAAATCCACGTTTGGTTCTTGAGAAAATATTCTTAAAAAATTCATGTTTGGTCCTTGAGAAAATATTCTTAAAAAAATCCACGTTTGGTCCTTGAGAAAATATTCTTAAAAACATCCACGTTTGGTCCTTGAGAAAATATTCTTTGAAAATCCACGTTTATTTAGTCCTTGAGAAAATATTCTTAAAAAAAATCCACGTTTGGTCCTTGAGAAAATATTCTTTGAAAATCCACGTTTATTTAGTCCTTGAGAAAATATTCTTAAAAAAAATCCAAATTTGGTCCTTGAGAAAATATTCTCAAAAAAAATCCACGTTTGGTCCTTGAGAAAATATTCTTAAAAAATCCATGATTGGTCCTTGAGAAAATATTCTTTGAAAATCCACGTTTATTTAGTCCTTGAGAAAATATTCTTAAAAAAAATCCACGTTTGGTCCTTGAGAAAATATTCTTAAAAACATCCACGTTTGGTCCTTGAGAAAATATTCTTTGAAAATCCATGTTTGGTCCTTGAGAAAATATTCTTAAAAAATGCACATTTGGTCATTGAGAGAATATTCTTTAAAATCCACGTTTAATCATTGAGAAAATATTCTTTAAAAAATCCACGTTTGGTCTTTGAGAAAATATTTTTTAAAAAATCCATGTTTGGTTCTTGAAAAAATATTCGTTTGGTCCTTGAGAAAATATTCTTTAAAAAATCCATGTTTGGTCCTTGAGAAAATATTTTTAAAAAATCCATGTTTGGTCCTTGAGAAAATATTTTTAAAAAATCCATGTTTGGTCCTTGAGAAAATATTTTTAAAAAATCCACATGAATTTGGTCCTTGAGAAAATATTCTTAAAACAATCGACGTCTGTTTGAACCTTTGAAAAAATATTCTTTAAAAAATCCACGTTTGGTCCTTGAGAAAATATTTTTAAAAAAATCCACGTTTAGTCATTGAGAAAATATTTTTAAAAAAATCCACGTTTAGTCATTGAGAAAATATTCTTTAAAAAATCCACGTTTGGTCTTTGAGAAAATATTTTTTAAAAAATCCACGTTTGGTCCTTCAGAAAATATTCTTAAAAAAATCCACGTTTGGTCCTTGAGAAAATATTCTTAAAAAATGCACATTTGGTCATTGAGAGAATATTCTTTAAAATCCACGTTTGTGCCTTGAGAAAATATTCCTTGAAAATCCACGTTTGTGCCTTGAGAAAATAAAATCGACGTCTGTCTGACTCTCTGAAAAAATATTCTTTAAAAAATCCACGCCTGTTTGACCCTTGAGAAAATATTCTTTAAAAAATCCACGACTGTTTGGTCCTTTGAAAAAGTATTCTTTAAAAAATCTCCGTTTATTTGGTCCTTTAAAAATTTTTTCTTTAAAAAATCCGCATTTATTTGGGTCTTTTAAGAAATATTCTTTCCACATTTATTTAGTCCTTGCGAAAATATTCTTTAACAAATCCACGTTTATTCGGTCCTTAGAAATAATATTCTTCAAAAAATCCACTTGAATTTGGTCCTTGAGAGAATATTCTTTAACAACCCACATTTGGTCCATGAAAAAATATTCTTTAACAAATCCACGTTTATTCGGTCCGTAGAAATAATATTCTTCAAAAAATCCACATGAATTTGGTCCTTGAGAGAATATTCTTTAACAACCCACGTTTGGTCCTTGAGAAAATATTCTTTAAAAATCCACGTTTATTCGGTTCTTTAAAAAAATATTCTTTAAAAATTCATCGTTTGGTCCTTGAGAAAATATTCTTTAAAAATCCACGTTTATTCGGTTCTTTAAAAAAATATTCTTTAAAAATTCATGGTTTGGTCCTTGAGAAAATATTCTTTAAAAATTCATGGTTTGGTCCTTGAGAAAATATTCTTTAAAAATCCACGTTTGGTCCTTGAGAAAATATTCTTTAAAAATCCACCTTTGTCCTAGAGAAAATATTCCTTAAAAATCCACTTTTGGTCCTTGAAAAAAATATATATTTTTTAAATGTTGGTCCTGTTTTGTCAAAACTGACTTTTTCTAATTTAAATTATAAAAGTTATGTAGCATTTTTTTAATAATTATGTTTTTTTTTTCTTTTCAGGTAAGTGTTACACCCCTATTTGTCTGCATTTCCGTAAGTAAATTTTATTCGTCTCTAGAAAAAGGAGCATAAAAAATAACTTTAAGTAGAAATTTTTAAAATTTTCCCTACACATCTCATCGAGGTGCTTGAAACTGACATATGTACATCATAATTTGAAAAAAAAGAAAGGATACAACATCAACATCATTTAGCCATTTTCCCCAAATTTTAAAGACTGCACTGCAGCCACCATGAGGACAATAGCAACAACTGGTATCATCATCATCATTATTATTATTATCCTTGTGAACAGAGTAACGAGACACGCTGAGCCCGTATAGCAAGAGGTAGGGATGGGGGCCAGGGAAGCCGTCAGAGAACAACATTACCGAATACGTTGGAAAAAGTACAACAAGAAAAAAGAAGAGAACCCATAACATAGAAAGTGGATGAATACACAAAACCATTAATTTAATTTATCTAAGGATAATGAAAACAGAAGTATGACATTTTTGGAGAGGTGGGTGGCAATGAGTTTGAATTTACTTCCCACATACAAAACGGAGAGAGAAATATGAGGAGAAACAAAAACAGCTTCAGCTTTAGGTGTTCCAAAATATATGTGGGCATATTTGGGTTGGAAATTTTTCATTCGCATGCAGTTTTTGTTTCCAAATTTCCCTGAAAATGTATCAAATTTGTAAATCCGTAAATTCGTTTTATCAAAAAAGTCCACACAACAACATTGTGTCTTGTTCTCTGATGAAAATTAACATTTCTCTCCCTCTCTCTCTCTCTCTCTCTGTCCCTCTATTTCGTGGTGGCGTATAATTGTTATTTATTTTCAAATTCATATTATTCATACGCCATAAAGCCCCATGCCGGTTCGAAATGAAGGTAAATTTTAATGTAATCAGATTTTATGACATCGCATTAGACAACACTTGCCATATTTTTTTTCTCGCTTTCTCCCTCATTTGCCCCTGTTTCTGAAGAATTTTATTTATAACACATTGTTTTGTTTGGATATTCCAGGACACAAAAACATTTCACCTTAAATCAGGTTACTATTATCTTATCTTGATATTCTTGGGATTTTTTTTGCAGACTTTTTCAAATGATATACTTTAAAAACAAATCCAAATCTTTTCAGGTTCTTAAAGGTTTAAAGGTCTTCTTTTTCCAAAGGGACTTTTAAATGTCACAAAGATCACCTTCTTGTGGCAGATTTTTTTTGAAGACTTCAAGATGCAGAAACTAATTTTCAAAGGTATTCTGTCTATAAGAGCTTCAATAAAAGGAGATTTTAAACGACTTCTGTCTATAGAAGATCATCCGTTTGCTTTTTTTAAGAAACGTAAGAGTCCTATTAAAGGTCACCTTCTTGTGGAAGAACTTTTTGAAGACTTCAGGGCGCAGAAGCTAATATTCGAAGGTATTCTGTCTGTATAGCGCCTCAAAAAGTCCTATGTCAGTAGAGGAGTTTTCCAAAGACTTCTATCTATAGAAGACCTTCAACAAAACAAAAATTGGTGGCCACTGTGCGCTGGAAATGAAGCGATGAACCTAATTTTGTAACCATTCTTGGGTGGAGCGTGCTGAGTGCGATGGTGCTGACTTCCGTTGGAATGTTCAAGGTCTGCGGCCAAAATGTTTTTCGTACCCAAGACACTTTAGTACACCCTTCAGAATATTTTCGCGATAATATTGGGCACTTATTCTGATGCCACGGTCGATAAATGCGAGCGGAGAGCGATCATCGGCTGTTATAGCGGCCTACACCATCACAATGCTGGCCGGCGCTTGAGTTCTGGTGGCCAACCGAAGGTGTACATTTTCAGCTGACCTCTTTGGCATGTAAACACAATCTTTTTTTTTTTGTTTACAAACAACGAATGTTTTCTCATCGGAGAAAGCCATATTCGGCAGTTCACTACTTTCGGCCAAGCGAAGCAACTCTTTAGCTCTTTTGAGTCTTTTTTCTTTCTGTAGCGGTGTAAGTTCTTGCACTTTTTGGAATTTCAATGGCCGCCGGACGAGTGGCTTAGAAATGACAGCTGTCTGAAGTTGGTTGCAGTTTTTTTCATCCCACCCTGTACATCATATGAATTTTAGAGTATTTTTTCAGGGATCTTTTGGAATTTCAATTTGGAATTTTTGATGATATTTTTTTTTTTTTTTTGATTATTTTTAGGGGTGGTTTTTTGGAAATTATTCAAGGACCAACTGAGCTTTTAGTGTTAGATTATTCCCTCCATACTATTCAAGATTTTTATACCCTCAGCCATATGGCTACAGGGGGTATATATCATTTGATACGGTCAAAACGTGCCTAGTCGAAATAATGGTTTTAGACCCTAGGTCTCTTTGGACCAAATCCGTTTCAGAACATTTGGAGTCGATCTACCGATGTCCGTCCGTCTGTCTGTCTGGCTGGTGCGCACGATAACTCTCGAAGGGAGTATCCGATTTCATTCAAACTTGGTACATCGTAATATTTTTGTCAAACTTAGATCGAGTTCGGAGATGAGCAATATCGGCCCACTCCTTCTGGTACCTTCCACACAAAATGTCAAAAATTTTCAAAGAAAATAATTTATTGCACGGAAGGAGAAAAGATAATCCGATTTTGCTCGAACTTAATTCGTGTAAATCTAATCCTAAAATTTTTATAAGTGCTAGGTCACGTGCGAAAATGGACAATATCGCTCCCCTCCATCAGGGACGTGGGGGAGGTCCCAAAGGGTCAAAATTTTGAATAATTACAGCTCTTATAAAATGTGATGTAAGAGTCCGATAGTCTTCAAATTCCACACATCCGAATAATTTTATTAGCCCAAGGTCTGGTGCAAAAATGGAATGTATCGGTCCACTCCTTCTGGTACCTCCCCCACAAAGTGTCGAAATTTTGAATACCCATGAAGCTCATAAAACGCCAAATTAACATCCGATTCCATTTAGACTTGGCACATCTCAACATTTCTATCAACACAAGATCTGTTATAAAGGTGGTATAGATTGAACCAGTTCTTCTCCCCCATACATAGGGTTCAAGATTTTGAAAAACAAAACACTCAAATAAAGCGAAATAAATATCCAACTCTCTTCAAATTTCACACACACAAATATTTTTGCTAACACAAGATCTGTTGTGAAGTTGATATATGTCTGCCAAACCCTTCTGGTGTCAAAATGTTCAATATTTATATCTGTCATAACATTCGAAATTATTTAGCAATTCTTTACTACTTGCTATGCTCAAAAATTTCTCTCAATAAGAAGTCTGATATGAATATGAAATTTGTCGGTATTTATGATTTCGCATAAAATTTCTTTCTTGTAATGTTTCCCAATATTTCGCTCAATATTTTTTATTTGTATCAGATGGAGTACAAAAGTGGAATATTTCGCTAGACTCTATCTTGTACATCACGCACATTTTAACATTTTCCTAAAAATTATTACATATCTTATAAAAAGTGAAGGAGTGAGCCGATATGATTCATACTAGGAATGTCGGAATATTTATTTCATATTTTTGGGTAATTGTAACACTAGTCAAATTATTTTTTAATAATCGAACACAGGCTGAGGGTATATATCTGTCGGCAATACCGACTGATACTTTTTAACTTGTTGTTTTCGAAATACTTCTACTAAAGAACCACCAGGACCTATTAACGGGGATTTTTTGAGACTCTAAATATCCCGAAACGGATTTGGACCAAAAAGATATAGGATTTCAAATCATTGGTTCGATGAGGAGATGAGGCAGATTTTGACCGTTTCAAAAATTATATTGTTTCTCTCCGTATGAGACGCTGATGTTCTCTCAGGCATACAAACCGTAACCGTAGAAATAAAAAGATAAATAAATAAAACAAATAAGGATTAGTTTAAATATAATATAAATGACCGTTTATTGAGGCGTTGTGAGAGTTGGTCAACCCGAGTTGACAGATTACCTTTTTTATGCGGTTAGCTCCGTAGCTAGCAAGAGAGTGTATATGAATACCAAGTCGCAATGCATCGAGGTGGCTGGAAGCACCGATGCTTCCAGGAAATCTCTAACAGCAACACGGGCTGAGAGAGTACTCAGAGAGAGTTGTAGAGAAATGACTTGGAAAAGCTGCCTACGGTCCGAGCTGTGCGAACGTAGGCCCCAAGGAGAGTTGTAGGGAAAATCTTCAGACTAGGAAGGCTTTCTCCCTACGGTCCGAGCCAAGCGAACGTAGGCTCCAAGGGGAAGTTGCAGGCAACCTTTTAGCCCAAGAATACATCTCTCTACGGTCCGTACTAAGCGAACGTAGGCTCTCTGGATCGTTTGGCAATTTGCAATTCTAACTTAAACAGATATGGTTGTGTATATCATTTCAGATACGATTAAGACCTAGCCACATATCAGAATGTATAAAAATATAATTTATCCATGGATTTGTTTTTTTGTTTTTTCAATATGACATTGTTCAGAATACTTTTGTAAAATAATAAGATTTCCTAGGATCAACATGGATGGAATTAAAGCGTTTTTTTTTTGTTTTTGTTTTAATGTTTCTTTTTTGAGTCTTCAGAATCATTATATGGGGTTTTAAAGGTATATCAATACTTTTGCAGAACCTATCTCGAAGATTATAAAAATAGATCTTTTAAGGCTCGGAAGAATTTTAATCTTAACTTTTACATAGATATATATACATATAATGGATATTTTTTAATAGTTTCAAGGACTCTCCAGGTCCTTATTGATGAGACTCTAATAAATTTATGACAATTATTCAGAAACAAAAATGCAACTTATATATATATATATATATATTTTTTTTTTTCAATTGTAACTCCTCCTATTACCTCGTGAAAAAATAAACTACAAATATATAATTGTATTTATATTGCTTAATTAACGTATAAATAATTTTATGCATAATAAATACTTTTTGGCCTGAGTGCGTCTATACGTATGCCGCTTGCAGTCCAATTAGTATTAATTATACGCCCACAAACATTCATACATATGATTTTGTTTATGAAAAACCAAAGAGTTTCCCCTATTTATGTTGTTGCGGATTATTAATTTCTCACTTGTGTTTCGAATTAAGAAAATTTCCTTCGCAACGATGGGGTGTGTGTATTTAATTTCCTTGAGAGGAAATAAATATTAGCAGCTAAAATAAATATAATTTCATATAATTGATGGCATAACTCGGTTTTCGATGAGGAAAAAAATCGATGTAACAAAAAAAGGACATTTTGAATAAATTCAAGCTAATATAAACAAGTTTAAAAGTATCTGTCGGATTTGCCGACAGATGTATATCCTTAGCGAATGTACGATAATTTAAAAATATTTTGACTTCTGTTTTGATTATTCGAATATTTAACCCCTTATGGCATAGGTTTCAAAGTTATGCGCAATATATCAGATATACTCGATTGAAGTATTCCATTTTCACACTTCATATAACACAAAAAAAAAAAAAAAAATATTGGTATGGGCAATATTACCAGGCAATATTACCAGAAAATCTCAGGTTTCTGGCAAAGAGAGATATATTTAGAAACAGAAAAGTGGAAAAGAATCGCTGGGTTGTTTCACAAGTTATGACAGATAAAAGTATTGAAAATTGTGATCCTTTGAGCATGATGAGGTCCCAGAGAGGGTTCACAAATATACATCATTTGCACAACAGATATTTTATTAGCAAAAATGTTTGTATGTGTAAAATTTGAGGAGTATTGAATACATATTTCACTTTCTTCGACCGGTTTGTTTTTTTTTTTTCTTTTTTTTTTCAAAATCTTGAACCCTATGTGGAGCAGGTAGCAAAAGAAATGGTACGATTTCTACCATCTTTATAATAAATCTTGGGTTAAGGGAAATATTGAGATGTAACAAGTCTTGAATGGAATCGGATGTTGATTTTGCTTTTTATGAGTTTTTTATGGATCTCTACCGTTTTTATAACAGATCCTGTGTTGATAAAAAGTTTCCAGATGTGCCAAGTCTTGAATGGAAACGGATGTTAATTTCGCGTTTTATGAGCTAGTGAATATTCAAAAATTCGAACTTTTGTGAGTGAGGTCCCACGATATATTCCATCTTCACACCAGACCTTGCATTAATAAAATCATTGGGATATGTGGAATTTGAAAACAGTTGGACTGTTACATCACATTTTATAAGAGTTGCTATTTTACAAAATTTTAATCCTTTGTGTGAGGTACTTGATGGAGTTTACAGATATTGTCCATTTTCGCGCCTGACCTAGCACTGACGCAAATATTAGAAGTTGTAAAGATGTAGCAAAATCGGATTATCGTTTCCCTTTCTGTGCAAAATTATTTTTCGAAAATGTCGACCTTTTGTGGGGGAGGTACCACAAGCAGTGGGCCGATATATTCCATCTTCACACCAGACATTGCATTAATAAAATCATTGGGATATGTGGAATTTGAAAACAGCTGGACTCTTACATCACATTTTATAAGAATTGTAATTATTCAAAATTTTGAACCTTCGTGGGGGAGGTACACGATGGAGTGGACCGATATTGACCATTTTCGCAGCTGACTTAGCACCAACGTAAATATTAGGATTTGCAAAGTTGGAGCCAAATCGGATTATTATTTCTCTTTCTGTGCAAAATTATTTTTCGAAAATGTCGACCTTTTATGGGTGACGTACCAGAAGGAGTGGACCGATATATTCCATCTTCACACCAGACATTGCATTAATAAAATCATTGGGATATGTGGAATTTGAAAACAGCTGGACTGTTACATCACATTTCATAAGATTTGTAATTATTCAAAATGTTGACCCTTTGTGTGAGATACTTGATGGAGTTTACAGATATTGTCCATTTTCGCGCCTGACCTAGCACTGACGCAAATATTAGAAGTTGTAAAGATGTAGCAAAATCGGACTATCATTTCTCTTTCTGTGCAAAATTATTTTTCGAAAATGTCGACCTTTTGTGGGGGAGGTACCAGAAGCAGTGGACCGATAATGCCCATCTCTGAACTCAATTTAAGTTTGAAAAAAATATTATGATTTACCATTTAATAATAATAATACAAAAAATAATAATAAGTTCGGCCGGGCCGAACATAGAATTCCCCACACCATTTGAAAAAAAATTGGCAATTCTCCAAAATAAAAAAAAAAAATTAAATAAATAAATAAAAAATAAATAAAATCCGTAAAAAATTCTGTCTAAATCTCCGAAATTCCGAATATAGCTGTTATATTAGGGTCAATACGACGACATGGACCTGCATAGATAACTGTTGTGATAAGCCATTACAATATTCTAATGCGAAACTTAGAGAAAAAATCTGTGAACAATGTCGCTAAAGTCATCAAAATACCGAATGTAGGGAGGTACTATACGAAGACGTAGACCTGCACAGACAATTTTCTGTCTTAGGCTGAAGCATCCATTAACAACTTCAAATGCCAAATTCGAAACAATTCCGGTGAACAGTGCCGCTAAAATCATCAAAATGCCGAATATCGTGAGGTACCGTTATATGGGAGCTATACCATTTTCAATACCAAAAGTCCTGCAGACTTAACTTACATATGAATAAAATTTTATAAATCTACTTCAATTCGTTCCGAAGCTAGAGTAATTTCCACAGACGGATAGACGGACGTGCATTGCTAAATCAACATAGATTGGTCAGGGTATTATGTCTTTGTGCATTTGTTTGTAACAGGCAAAAAAGGAAACGAGGTAGACCCATAGTTCCTTTTGATGATCTGCATAGAATCACATTCTGAGTCGATTTATGCATGTCCGTCCGTCCGTTCGTCTGTCCATGTATTTTTGTAAACAAAGTACAGGTCGCATTTGTTGCCCGATCCAGATGAAATTTTGCACAGATCATTTCTTTGGCCCCAGGACGAGCCCTATTGAAATTGGAGATAATCGGTCAAAATTTAGATATAGCTCCCATTTATATCTTCGTCCGATTTGCCTTTTATTGTTCACCAAACGTGTAATATCCGCCCGAATCATATGGAATTTTGCATATACACCCATATTAGGCCTGAAAATAAGTATATCAAATTTGATCGAAATCGGTTCAGATATAACTATATTTTATTGAGATCGGTTCAGATTTGGATATAGCTGTCATATATAACTTCGTCCGATTTACCTTTTATTGTGCACCAAACGTCTAATATTTGCCCAAATGGGATGGAATTTGACACATGCGACCGAATTGAGTCTAGAAGCTAGTATGTCAAATATGGTGAAGATCGGTTCAGATTTGGATATAGCTTCCATATATATTATTCATCCGATTTGTCATATTTGTTACCCACAGCCGTAATATGCACTCCGTAGCAACGATATTCAGGGAAATATATCAAATACAGCTCAGAAATATCTTTGCCAAATTTTATCGAGATCGGTTCAAGTTTGGATATAGCTCCCATATATATCTTTATCCGATTTCAGATTAATTGCGCAA
>NW_026712315.1:2290000-2345000 GCF_030504385.1 Musca domestica | reverse complement strand
CCTATCTTATAAAATGTGATGTCGGAGCCCGATTGTTTTCGAATTACACACATTACAATATCTTTATTAACCCAAGGTATGGTGCGAACATGGAATATGTCGGTCCTCTCTCTCTGAAAATATCAAAATATATTTTATTGCACAGAAATAGAAAAAGGAGAATCCACTTCTGCTCCATCTTTGCATATCCTAATATTTGCATCAGTGCTAGGTCAGGTGCGAAGGTAAACAATTGTGTTCCCTCCATTCCAGTACCTCCCTCACAAAGGGTCAAATTTTGAATATGTATAACTCTTATAAAATGGTATTTGAAGTTCAAAATGCGTGAGACAGAAAATTGTCTATGCAGGGCCACGTCTTCGTATAGACCCCATATAACGGTACCTCCCAATATTCGTTTTTTTTTTTTTGACAATTTTAGCGTCATTAATCACCGGAGTAGTTTAAAATTACGTATATAGATTTCGTAATGGGTACTACAGTCTGTGACAGAAAATTGTCTGTGCAGGTCCAGGTCTTCGTATAGGCCCCATATATCAGTACCTCCCAATATTCGGTTTTTTTTGACGATTTTAGCGACATTATTTACCGGAATTGTTTAAAATATTGGTATTTGAAGTTCGTAATGGATGCTACAGCCTATGATAGGAGATTGTCTGTGCAGGTCCAGGTCTTCGTATGAGCCACATATATCAGTACCTTCCTATATTCGGTATTTTAAAGATTTTCGCGACATTATTCAGCGGAATTGTTTCAAATTTGGTATTTGGAGTTCATAATGGACGCTACATTCTATGACAGAAAATTGTCTGTGCAGGTCCAGGTCTTCGTATAGCCCCAATATAACGGTACCTCCCTATATTCGGTATTTTGATGATTTTAGCGACATTATTCAGCGGAATTGTTTCAAATTTGGTATTTGAAGTTCGTAATGGACGCTACAGTCAAAGACAGAAATTTGTTCGTGCAGCTGCACGTCTTCGTATAGCCCCCATATAGTAGTACCTCCCGATATCCGGTATTTTGATGATTTTAGCCACATTATTCAGCGTTTATTTCAGGTTTCGAATTTGAATATGGTAATGGTCTATGACAAACAATGCCTATGTAGGTCCACATTGCTAAGACCCAGTATTTTTAACCGATTTTTTTTTTGTGAAAATTACCAAATTCGTTCCAAATCGTGGAGGGTATTCAAAGTTCGACCCGGCCGATCTTACTGCTTTTTAACTTGTTTATATTAACAATAAAAAAGTATCTCCCCATAACCGTCCCCTATGCACGTATACTTAATATTAATATACTTAATAACAAGTATACGCCACCTACTGTCCTTGCCTTTATTCTCGCATAACTCCTGCATAACTTTGCTCTCATAAAGACAAACTTTTATACATAAAACGTTATTTTTCATTGCATTTTTTTAATTAACATCATCAACTTTGTTGCCTGATAATGGAATGGAAGTTATTTTTATTTTTTTTTTTTGAAATGAAGTCGTTGTCTTAATCCTACTTCTTTGGGAAACACATACATTCATGCATACCTAAATAAACAACAACAAATAGTCATAAATTAAAGTTCACACAGAGTAAAAGTTATTAATGAATGTACAGACATACACACATACATGCATGTTATATATAGCATGGATGGATTGCTTTTCTTTATGGCCATGTTGTACGCCGCCTGTAGCTTGCTGATTTTCGTGTTGCTCTCAATATCTAATTGTCAGCAGATATGAAAGCTCAAAGTGTACGTGTGTGTGTGTGCTTGGGTGTGACAAAAAGTCATAAAAAGTATTACAGAAATCAATTCGTTTTTGAAACTCTTTTGAACTGCTCTACGACTCTTCCACCCATCCCTAGCCTTTTCCCCTTCAAAAGTGCAGCTAAATTTTGCTTGGCAACAATTCCAAACTTTTAGTTCTGTCGTCGTTTTTTTTGTCGGTTGTTTGTAACACTAAAGAACAACTCTGAGAAAAGTTATTTGACATAATTTCTTCTTCTTCCTGCTCTTGTGGAGCAGGGGAAATATAGACAAAAAAAAATTGTAGTTGAACATATCTTGAGATATGTCTGGCAGCAAAACTATACATTACTCCATATGGCCTGACATTTTTGGAATACAGTTCTTTTTTTTTCTCTCTCGGTTGTTATTTAAGTTGTCGTGTCACAGCTCAGCACTTTTGATGCTCGTAAAAGGGCTGGTGGGAGGGGAGCGGATGTGACAAGATTTTGAAGGGGCGAAAATATGAGGAAATTCCGTAATCAATAAAGGCGGGGGAGGTGATGTTTGTCAGTCTTGGGAACAGGTTAAGATAAAAAAAAACTGCAACAAAGTCAAACGCCATTATTTTTACATTTTTTTTTTGAATTTTTAATTTTTTTGAATGAAAGCAAAAATTGTCGGAAGTAGCATCAACTTTCAAAATAATTTTAGATTTGTTGGAATTGGTCATCTTTGGCGCGATTAGGGGTCCTCAAACGGTCAATGAAATCATCACACTTTGCCCGAATGTTGCGCTGCGGTATTTTTGCCCATTTCCGGCATAGCGCTTGCTTGAGGTGATCGACACTTTGGTATTTTTAAGTGCCAACCTTGCCTTCTAAAATACTCCAGACACAAAAGTCCAAGGGATTGGTATCCGGAAATTTTGGTGGCCATTGGGCGCTGCAAATGAAGCGAGATTGTTATTCGGAGATTTTGGTGGCCATTGATATCCGGAGATTTTGGTGGGCATTGTGCGCTGCGGTATTTTGGCCCATTCCCGGCGTAGCGCTTGCTTGAGGTGATCGACACTTTGGTATTTTTGTGCCAACCTTGCCTTCCAAAATACTCCAGACACAAAAGTCCAAGGGATTGGTATCCGGAGGTTTTTGGATGGCCATTGTGAGCTGGAAATGAAGCGAGATTGTTATCTGGAGATTTTGATGGCCATTGGTATCCGGAGATTTTGCTGGCCATTGGGCGCTGGAAATGAAGCGAGAGACCTCATTTTGTAACCATTCTTGGGTAGCGCGTGCTGAGTGCAATGGTGCTGAGTCCTGTTGCAAATGTCCAAGATTTGCAGCCAAAATGTTTGCGTGCCCAAGGCTTTAATACACCCTCCAGAATATTTTCCCGATATTATTCAGTATTTATTCTGATGCCACAGGAGATTAATACGATCGGAGAACGTCCATCGGCTGTCTCATTGGCGGCCCACATCATCACCATGGCCGGCACTTGAGTTCTGGTGGCCAAACGAAGGTGCACATTTTCAGCTGACCTTTTTGTCAGGTAAACGCCATCATTTTTTTTTTGTTTACCTACTACTGAACAACGAATGTTTTCTCATCAGAGAGAGAAAGAAAACCAAATTCGGCAGTTCATCAATTTCGGCCAAGCGAAGCAACTCTTTAGCTCTTTTGAGTCTATTTTCTTTCTGTTGCGGTGTAAGTTCTTGCGCTTTTTGGAATTTCAATGGATTATCCCGAGCTCACTTCTATATTTACGAATGGAATATTGCAATAGGTTCAGCTCACGAGCCATTTTTCGGCAACTGCGAGGCGGATCAAGTAGCTTCTTTACTTTTCGAACCATTTCTGCTGATTTTGCCATTTTATTCCGTCCACGTCCGGCTACGCTACCAGTATCACGGTACGAGAGCGATGGTACGAGACACAAAAGATTTATTCACATTTAAGTGCTGGAGTGCTCTAACCATAGCCACTTAGGGTTTTCTAACCAAATATAGAGAAATCACACTATCACGCTTGAATTCCACCACGAATAACTTCTGTTCTGGAAAATTCTCAGCAAAATGTTTTTGTACGCTTGTAAACAATATACTGGGCCGCCACTGGAATAATTTTAACACCTGTCGGACGAGTGGTTTAGAAATAACAACTGTTTTCTCTTCCTGTAATGAAAAAATGGAAATAATTAATGGAGCAATATATTCCGGAGACCCATCACAGGTATACCTACGAATAAGGACCCACAACGTCCAACATTTTGTGAGCCCTCAAGGCTCATAACCTCTTTGAATTCCAATTCCATGCGAATTCCTTTTCTCTCTCTCCCTCTCTCTCTCTTTCACTTCATTTTAAACAATTCTTCCAACCTGCCTCTCTCATTTCATATCTTATTTGTCAGTTAATTTTTGGTGTACGCATTTTTTGTATCTCACCCCCACCCCCCAAAAAATCCTGATCCTTTCTTGTTGATATTTTAAGCTGCTTAGCAAACGCAAAATTACTCCGGCTACCATGAAAATGTTTTTGGGGTAATCACTTTCTAAAAAAAAAAAAACGGTAACAAAAATACTTGAACGAATTCTTTTGGCAAGCAATGACCAGAAAAACGAAAGGCAGAGACCGAGTGAAGTTAAATCCTGCCAAACAACGGCTTTAGTTGTTAATACTTGTTCGATCCTACTTTTGCGAACGATTGTCATTTATAAGGATTGAGAATGCCATAAGAGACAGCAAATGGCAACACGAAAAAAAATTCCTTTTTTTGTGTGCTACCCCTTCCGTTGTGGCAAAATAGTTTAAGGAGTATTGGACGAGTCTTTACCTCAATATAACAAACGGATTTTTGAATGAAATACTATTGGAAATACTAATGCAGCACTTAAAAATTAATAACTTTTGGGATAAAAATTCTAGGCAATAGCAACGGAGGGTTCGGCTACTTTATTCAATATTAAAAAATAAATAAATATATATAACCTGCTATGGAAAAAAAACCAGTAAAGAAAGCCTTAAAGTCGGTCGGGGCCGACTTTATGATACCCTACACCACTTTGCTAATTTAGTAGAGCTGCGCATAACAATAAATAGTTTTAATGGGAGAATTTAATCATACACGCTATGATTATAATTATAATTTAAAGTTCAAAGGACTAAATATGCCGAAGCATTTGTATCTTTTAAATTCGGACTTGTATTACCCATTTGGTGCACAATTAATTTGAAGTCGGATAAAGATATATATGGAAGCTATATCCAAATCGGAACCGATCTCGATTTTTTGGTATATTGGATATATTTCCTTGAATATCGTTGTTACGGAGTGCATATTACGGCTGTGGGTAACAAATATGACAAATCGGATGAACAGTATATATGGGAGCTATAGCTATATCTGAACTGATCTTCACCAAATTTGACATACTAGCTTATAGACTCAATTCGGTCGTAAGTGCCAAATTTTATCCAATTTGGGCAAATGTAGAAGTTTGGTGTACAATCAAGGGTAAATCGGACGAAGTTATATATGGGAGCTATATCCAAATCTGAACCGATCTCGATAAAATTTGGCAAATGTATTTCGGAGATGTATTTGATATATTTTCCCAAATATTGTTGTTAAAGAGTGCATATTACGGCTGCGGAGGACAAAAATAACAAATCGGATGAAAAATATATATGGGAGCTATAGCTATATCTGAACCGATTTCGATAAAATTTGGCATACTTATTTTCAGGTCCAATTTGACCGTATGTGCAAAATTCCATACTATTCGAGCTGATATTAAATTTTGACCGATTATCTCCAATTTCAATAGGGTTCGTCCTTGGGCCAAACAAATGATTGGTGCAAAATTTCATCTGGATAGGACAATAAATGCGAACTGTACTTTGTTTACAAAAATACATGGACAGACGGACGGACGGACAGACGAACGGACATGCATAAATCGACTCAGAAAGTGATTCTACGCAGATCATCAAAAGGAACTATGGGTCTATCTCGTTTCCTTTTGCCTGTTACAAACAAATGCACAAAGACAGAATACCCTGACCACCTTGTGGTGTAGGGTATAAACAAAACTGGTCGATCCAGGTATAGGTCCGAAGGTTCCAGAAGAAATAATCCGATCTCTACCATTTTTATAGCAGATCTTGTGTTGATAAAAATATTGAGGTTGAATGGAATCGGATATTCAAAATTTCCCCCCTGTGGTAGAGGGGGAGGAGTGGTACCAGAAGGAGTAGCAGATATTGTGTTAGTAATAATAATGGGATTTGTGAATTATGAAGAGAACCGCATGCGGATATCGGATTCTATAATTGTTTTGGTTATTTACAGTTTTGATCCCTTGTGTGGGAGGTGCCAGAAGGCAAGGTCCGATCTTCTCCATGTTTATAAGAGATCAGGTGTTGATGGAAATATTGAGATTTACCAAACCTGAATAGTATCGGGTTTCAATTTTGCGTTTTATGAGTTCCATTGATATTTAAAATGTTCGCCCTTTGTAGGGGAGGTATCAGATGGAGTGGACCGATATATTTCATCTTCACACCAGATCGTGGGTTTATAAACATATTGCGATGTATGTGATTTAAAGAGAACCGAAAGCTTATTTTGGATTTTTGTTGGTTTTTTTTTTTTTTGATTTTTTTTTTTGGGAGGTACCAGAGGATTGCGGAGATGTCTATCATCTTCATAGCAGATCTTGTGCTAGTCAAACTATTGGAAGGTACAACATTTGCAGAGAATCAAATGCGTATTCCACATTTTATGAGCCTTTCACTTTTTTTCAACATTTTGACCCCTTTGTAGGGAAGGTACCAGAAGGTGTGGACCGATATATATCATCTTCACACCAGATCTTGGGTTCATAAAAATATTGTAATGTCTGTAATTCGAAGACAATCGGACTCTTTTATCACATTTTATAAGAGCTATAATTATTCACAATTTTGAGGCTTTTTGTGAGGGGAGGTACTTGATAGAGTGGACCGCTATGGTCGACCTGACATAGCACTGAAGCAAATATTCGGATTTGCAAAGTTGGAGCAAAATCGGATTGCCGTTTTTTTTTTTTTTGGTTCTGTGCAGAAGTATATACAGGCTGAGATCAAAAAACTGAAACCAACTTCAGAGTACTGTCATTTCTAAGCCACTCTTCCGACAGCTGTTTAAATTACTCCAGTGACAGCTCATTATATTGTTTACAAGCGCACAAAAGCATTTTGCTAAGAATTTTCTTAGAAAAAAAGTTATTCGTGATGGAATTCAAGCGTGATGGTGTGATTTCTCTATATTTTGCTGGAAAACCACAGGTGGCTATCGTTAGAGCACTCCAGCATTTAAATGTGAATAGATATTTTGCATGTCGTACCATCGCTCTTTACCGTGATACTGGTAGCGTAGCCCGATGCCAAGGAAGTGGACAAAAGAAAAGAGCAACATCAGCAGAAAAATGGCTCGTCAGCTAAACATATCTCAATATTCCATTCGGCAAATATTGAAAAGTGAGCTCGGGTTAAAGCCATTGAAATTCCAAAAAGTGCAAGAACTTTCACCGCAACAGAAAGAAAAAAATTGTCTCAAAAGAGCTAAATATTAGCTTCGCTTGGCCGAAAGTGGTTACGTCAAGGAAGTGGTCGGAAGAAACCAATAACATCAGCAGAAATGGTTCGAAAAGTAAAGATCGAGACCCGCATCTCAGTGGCTGAAAAATGGCTCGTGAGCTGAACATATCGCAATATTCCATTCGGCAAATATTGAAAAATGAGCTCGGGCTAAAGCCCTCAAAATTCCAAAAAGTGCAAGAACTTTCACCGCAACAGAATAAAAAAAAATTGACTCAAAAGAGCTAAAGAGTTGCTTCGATTGGCCGAAAACATTCGTTGTCCAGCAGTTTGTAAACAAACAAAATTATCGTGTTTACCTGCCAAAGAGGTCAGCTAAAATTTGCCCCATTCGATTGGCCACCAGAACTCAAGCGCCGGCCATGTTGATTGTGTAGGCCGCCATAACAGCCGATGGTTGCTCTCCGCTCGTATTAATTGCCCCTGGCATCGGAATAAATGCCGAATATTTTCGCGATAACATTCTGGAGGGTGTATTAAAGCCTTGGACACGCAAATATTTTTGCCGCAGGCCTTGGACATTCTAACAGGACTCAGCACGCGCCAGCCAAGAATGGTTAAAAAATGAGGTTGCTTCATTTCCAGCGCATAATGGCCAACAAAATCTCCGGATACCAATCCATTGGACTATTGCGACTGGAGTATTTTGGAAAGCAAGGTTGGCACTAAAATTACCAAAGTGTCGAGCACCTGAAGCTAGGGCATCGCCGGTCGAGATACCGCAGGACAACATTTGGGTAGCGTGTAACGATTTCATTGGCCGTTTGAAGGCCGTAATTCGTGCCAGAGGTGACCGATTCGAACAAATCTAAACTTTTTCTTAAATTTGATGCTATTTCCGACATTTAATGCTTTCAATCAACAAAATTATTATTTTTGCTTTCATTCATAAAAATTATATTTTTTATTTCACCCTGTGTATATATATATATATATATATATATATATATATATATATATATATATATATATATATATGTACATATATATAGTTTGGACCCAATCGAGTACTCCCTCCGAGTGTTGTCGTGCGTGCCAATCAGACAGACGGACGGACGGACACCTCTAAGTCGACTTCAAGTGTCCTCAAACGAATTTAGGTCCACAGAGACGTAGGTGAGACGATGAGGCACATTGCGTACCTTTCTTGTACCTTCTCTAGCCATATGACTGAGAGTATAACTTAGGTTCGAAAGTTTAACAATTCATTTTTTTTCCAAGAAATTTCTTTAACATCTGATTCTTCTGATTCTTCATTCCTTGAACATTTAATTAAAATAGCCCCTGAGTTTTGTTGGGTTTCAGTGGAATTTTGTGTTCAAATTCATGGCTCCTAGATCTTGGAAAATTATTTTCTGATTCACAAACATTTGCTCACACAATTGTCAAGAATCCAATTTTTTAGGACTGAAATTTTTCTCTGTTGCCACAGATGTTGGTTAGTGTTCAATCTCAATGTTGTCACAATACCACTACAGCTGTAATTATTGGGGGAACATAAGAAATGTAAGCAAGACTAACGATTTTGTGGAAGGGGGGGGGGGGGGGGGGGGAGGGTGGGTGTTAATTTTTCTGTTTAGAGAAACAAAAGTGAAATCTATAGACACATGTGTGTGTGTGTCTTTAGCTAACATCTCCTTCACCTCCCCTCCCGACCCGTCTCTCAAACTCATCATCCATACATTCACATCAACACTTACTTAAGAGTTTACTTTCTTTGGCAACAAATGAGCGAAGAGGCAACCAGCCAAGCAGGCAGGCAATGCAGAATATCAGGCAGACAGACAGAAAGACATCCTTAACACATTTGCTTGGATTAGAATCGAGCTGCCTTCATCATAACAGTAATAACAACAACAACAACAAAGACATTACAAGCCGCAGACACAGGAAGAAGAATATTATCATCATCAGCAGCATCATCACCATCAGCAGCATCAACGTCAGCATCAGCATCTTCGTTACATTCCTTGTTAGTGTTGCCGCTTCCCCCGCATTCTGCCAAGCTCTAATGCTCATCATTAAAATCATTGACCAGATTTCAGGGATCTCTTTTAGTGTTTTGCAATTTTGTTTTTTTTCCGAAAAAAAAAATACGGAAATGATGAATGAAAGACAAAAAAAAAGATAAACGCCTTTCGTGAGGGGTGCAAAGTGTGAGTGACGTGTTAGAAAAAAATCATCATCACGAAAATGAAGACACAGCAACGATGTAACAGCATTTTCTAATCATAAATTTTTCCACCATTTTCTTTCATTCCACAACGTCTCGTGTGTGGTACGTGTAAATTGGGTGGGTGGGTGAATGCCAGGTAGGCTGTGTGTGTATCTGGAAGTGCGAAGTTATACTGATTTACAGATTGATGATGATTATTGCCATCACAACATCAAAGCACAGATATGTCACTTTGATGATGATTTTTTTTAATCAGAAACGATAATTTGATTTAGGTTTACTTTTAATATGAAATTACAAAAAAAAAAAAAAACAAGTAAAAAGCTGCAAGTTCGACCGGGTCGAACTATGAATACCCTCCACCATTTGAAACGAATTTGGCAATTTTCTATTATCTATACGACGACGTGGACCTGCATAGGTAGCTTTTGTCATAAGCTAATATTCAAATGCAAAACTTAAAAAAATGCAGCCAAAATCATCGAAATGCCGAATGTAGGTAGGTACTGATGTATGGGGCCTACACGAACACCTCGACCTGCATAGATAATTTTCTGTCATAGGCTGTAGCGTGTATTGCGAACTTCAAATACCAAAATTGAAACTATTCCGGTGAATAATTTCGCTAAAATAATCAAAATACCGAATATAGGGAGGTACTGATATATGGAGCATATACGAAGACCTGGACCTGCCTAGATATTTTCCATCTTAGGCTGTAATATCCATTTCGAACTTTAAATATCAAATTTAAAACAATTTCACTAAATAATGTCGCTATAACCATCAAAATACCGAATATAGGGAGGTACCGTTATATGGGGGCTATACGAACACCTCGACCTGGCTAGATAATTTTCTGTCATAGGCTGTAGTATCTATAACGAACGCCAAACATCAAATTTGAAAAAATTTCGGTGAATAATTTCGCTAAAAGCATCAATATACCGAATTTAGGGAGGTACTGATGTATGTGGCCTATACGAAGACCTGGACCTGCATAGATAATTTTCTGTCTTAGGCTGTAGCGTCTATTACGAACTGCAAACACCAAATTTGAAACAATTCCGGTGAATAATTTCGCTGAAATCGTCAAAATACCGAATATCGGAAGGTACCGTTATATGGGGGCTATACGAACACCTCGACCTGCATAGATAATTTTCTGTCATAGGCTGTAGCGTCTATTACGAACTGCAAACACCAAATTTGAAACAATTCCTGTAAATAATGTCGCTAAAATCATCAAAATACCGAATATAGGGAGGTACTGATATACGTGGCCTATACGAAGACCTGAACCTGCATAGATAATATTCTGTCAAAGGCTGTAGTATCTACAACGAACGCCAAACACCAAATTTGAAACAATTGCGGTGAATAATTTCGCTAAAATCATCAAAATACCGAATATAGGGAGGTACTCATATATGGGGCCTATACGAAGACCTGAACCTGCATAGGTAATTTTCTGTCGTAGGCTATAGTATCTATAACGAACGTCAAACACTAAATTTGAAACATATCCGGTGAATCATTTCTCTAAAATCATCAAAATACCGAATATAGGGAGGTACTGATATATGGGGCCTATACGAAGACCTGGACCTGCATAGATAATTTTCTGTCTTAGGCTGTAGTATCCATTTCGAACTTCAAATACCAAATATGAAACAATTCCGGTGAATAATTTCGCTAAAATCGTCAAAATACCGAATATCGGAAGGTACCGTTATATGGGGGCTATGCGAACACCTCGACCTGCATAGATAATTTTCTGTCATAGGGTGTAGCGTCTATTACGAACTGCAAACACCAAATTTGAAACAATTCCTGTAAATAATGTCGCTAAAATCATCTAAATACCGAATATAGGGAGGTACTGATATACGTGGCCTATACGAAGACCTGAACCTGCATAGATAATATTCTGTCAAAGGCTGTAGTATCTACAACGAACGCCAAACACCAAATTTGAAACAATTGCGGTGAATAATTTCGCTAAAATCATCAAAATACCGAATATAGGGAGGTACTCGTATATGGGGCCTATACGAAGACCTGAACCTGCATAGGTAATTTTCTGTCGTAGGCTATAGTATCTATAACGAACGTCAAACACTAAATTTGAAACAATTCCGGTGAATCATTTCGCTAAAATCATCAAAATACCGAATATAGAGAGGTACTGATATATGGGGCCTATACGAAGACCTGAACCTGCATAGATAATATTCTGTCAAAGGCTGTAGTATCTACAACGAACGTCAAATACCAAATTTGAAACAATTCCGGTGAATAATTTCGCTAAAATCATCAAAATACCGAATATAGGGAGGTACTCATATCTGGGGCCTATACGAAGACCTGAACCTGCATAGATAATTTTCTGTCATAGGGTGTAGCGTCTATTACAAACTTCAAATACCAAATTTGAAACAATTCCGGTGAATCATTTCGCTAAAATCATCAAAATACCGAATATAAGGAGGTACTCATATATGGGGGCTATACGAAGACCTGGACCTGCACGAACAAGTTTCTGTCTTAGGCTGTAGCGTCCATTACGAACTTCAAATACCAAATTTGAAATAATTTCGGTAAATAATGTCGCTAAAATCATCAAAATACCGAATATCGGGTGGTACCGTTATATGGGGGTTATATGAAAGTTGGACCTACATGGCCCATTTACGAATTTAACCTGCCTACTGGCAAAATAAACAATTTTTGCATTCTATCTCAATTTGTTCGGAAGATAGCGCGATTACAACCGACAGACAGCCGGACGAATAGGCAGACAGTCGAACAGACGGACATAGCTTAGTCGACTTAGAATTTTACGCCGATCAAGAATGTATATACTTTGTTGGGTCTGACATGAGTATTTCGAGGAGTTACCAACAGCACGACCCATCCAAGAATGGTTATAAAATTAAGTTCCTCGCTTCTTTTCTAGCGCTGAATAGCCACCAATATCTTTGGATAACAGTGGCAACCAAAATCTCCGGATACCAATCCGTTGGACTATTATGTCTGGAGTATTTTGCAAAGCAAGGTTGACACTAAAAAATACCATAATGTCGATCACCTCAAACAAGTGCTTTGCAGGGAATGGACCAAAATACCTCAGAGCAACATTCGGACAGCGTGTGATAGTTCATTGGCCGTTTGAGGGTCAACTTTCGTGCCAAAGGTAACCAATTCGAACAAATCTAGACTCATTCGTAAATTTGATGATATTTCCGATATTTCTGGCTTTCATTCAATAAAATTTAAAGAAAAATTTAAAAATTAAGGCCTTCAACTTTGTTGCAGTTTTTTTTTTTTAATCTCAGCCTGTATGGCTGCAGAGGGCATATTTCATTGAAATAACGCCTCATTGAAATACCCTGCATCTCTTTAGACGACATCAGTTTCAGGATACTTGGAGGGGTGTTTCATCCATCTCTCTGTCTGGCTGGCTGGGTGATGTGCACGATAACTTTCGAAGGGACTACCCGAATGTGCCCATCGTAATATCATTATCAAACTTAGATGTAGTTTGGAGATGGGTTATTTCAACCCAATCCTTCTGGTACCTCGCCCCGCAAAGGATTAAGATTTTCACAGAAAATAATTTAACATGTGCAACAAGACAAGATAAACTTGGCAAATCCTAATGCTTTGGTCAGTGCTCTATCAGGTGCGATAATGGATAATATAGGCCAACTCTATTTACCACCTCCCCCCTCCATAGACTATTTAATGCTCGCAAAATTTTTGAATAACCACGAAGCTCATAAAAAGCGAAAGGAGCATAAGGCTACTCTCAAACATGGCACATCTTCATATTTCTTCTAACACGAGATCAAGTGTGAACTTGGAATATATTGGACCACTCCTTCTGATACTTCCCCTCCCCACTAAGGGGTCGAAATTTTGAATAAACAAAAGGCTTCTGAATAGCGAAATAAACATCTGCTTCTCTTCAAATTTCGCACATGGTAATATTTTTATTAATGCAAGATTTGATATGAAGATGACAGATATCGGCCTAACCCTTCTGGTATCTCCCCCACAAAGGCGTGGAAATTTTGAATAGCCGAAAATGCTCATAAAAGCTTAATATGCATTCGATTCTCTTCAAATTTCGCACATGCGAATATTTTTATTAATGCAAGATCTGATGTGAAGATGACAGATATCGGTCCACACTTTCTGGTAACAACCCCACATCGGGTCAAGATTTAAAAAAAAAAAAAACACAAACAATCATAAAGTTCAAAAAAAAGGATCCGATTCTCTTCAAATTTGGCAAATCCTAACGTTATTATTAGTACAAGATCTGTTGTGAATATTATAGATATCGATCCTTCCCTTCTGGTACCACCCCCACAACGGGTCAACATTTTGAAAAACCAAAAACGCTCATAACACTTGAAATACGGACCCGATCCGCTTCAAACTTCGCACTCGGGTGGTTGATGTGAGGTGTGATTAGTCGACGACCTGAAGGCGATCGGATACTCGGGGATGACCGTCGGAGGTTGATTGTGGGGAAGATCGGGAATTACGGTATTGCATTCGGGTGACGCTTACGTTGACGATTTGAAGGTAATCGGGAACTTGTGGTCGTCGGTTGTCGACGATCAGGAATTACGATGATTGTGTTCTGGTGATGCGTTCTGTTGATGATTTGAAGGTAATTGGGACCAGCTGTCCAAGTCTTCGTGAGCGGATTGACATTCGTACTGGTACGGAACAGCGAGCCGAAACCCCTGTGGAACAGCGAACCGAAGTTCCTGTGGAACAGCGAGCCGAAACTCCTGTGGAACATCGAACCGAAGTTCCTGTGGAACAGCGAGCCGAAGTTCCTGTGGAACAGCGAGCCGAAGTTCCTGTGGAACAGCGAGCCGAAACTCCTGTTGAATAGCGAGCCGAAACTCCTGAGGAACAGCAAACCGAACTTCCTGTGGAACAGCGAGCCGAAACTCCTGTATAAATGAATTAACAGCCACTCAACTCAATGAGAGCCAGTCTTGGAAAAGTATTCCCGACTAACGCTTTTATTAGTCGGAGGACGGCCGATGATCTTTAGAAAATCACTAGGTACCCTTTGGTACCCTGCAGTAGCAAGCCTGTCTTTATCGCACTACAAACCGAACACTATATGTGACCGGTTCTACCAAGTCATTGCGAATTTTTAGCCTTACGCTGTGATCAGCACACCACCGAAAACTACTTTGTTCACCACGCGCCCAATGAATGCTGCGTTTGTTGGCTAGTGCTGTTGTAGCCTTGTTGACTGCGTATGACCGAGTCGTGTGAGCATGGTGGTGGTGGTTGGTTGGTGCTGTTAGCGACGCACTTGCAGTATCCGCTGTTATTGTTCTCATTGCGTAATAGGTGCGGCTGTTTGTTCATATAAATGTACGTGATGAAATCAGCACGTTACAGTAGGTATTCGATTCTCTTCAAGTTTCACATACTGTTATATTACTGGTACAACTCTGTTATGAAAATGGTAGATATCGGTTCATCCCATCTGGTACCTCCCCCACAACGGATCAAAATTTTAAAGAACCGAAACGCTTAAAAAATTGAAATAAACACTCGATTCTATTGAAATTTCAAACATTGCAATATTTCCACTAGCACAAGATCTGTTGTGAATATGATAGAAGTCCCATCCAACCCCTGCTGGTAACTCCCCCCTGCCTCCCAAAGTGGGTGAACATTTTTATACCTCACGCCCATTTCAAGTGCATATAAAGTGCAGGAAGTAGTCGATATCTGGCAATCACATTTAGGCCAGATATGAAATGAACAACTCCTTTGGAACCGCCCCCATAAAGGGTCAACAGCGTGGAAAATCATAACGCAATCTGTGGCCAAAATCGACTTATAATTTTTATATTTTCCTAAGGGTTTTCAAATCTATATCCTCTAAAATTTTAAATTTTTTTTTGGATGACTCTCTTACAGCTTCAAATGATGTTCCCTCAAAAGCGGCAATCGTTAAGATAATCCTGCAACATTTTCTCCCATTTCCTTTTGCAACTCTTCCCTCTTTGTATTTAACCAAAAAAATAAAGTAGACAAACATTATGGAGATAATCACTTCATATTATAGCATTTATAATTTTCAATGTATGCCAAACTAAGCCTGCAAACGCAAACTCGCACACACACATACACAGTTTTGTTTACCTCCATTCTATGGAGGGTATTTTAAATTTGTCAATCCGTTTGTAACTCCTCGATATACTCATGTCAGACCGAACAAAGTATATATATTCTTGATCAGCGTAAATTTCTAAGTCGATGTAGCGATGTCCATCTGTTTGTCTGTCCGTCGGTCTGTCTGTCTATTTGTCTGTCTGTCCGTCTGTCTGTTGTAATCACGCTATCTTTCGAACAAATTGAGATAGTATGCTCAAATTTTGCACACATGTTTATTTTGCCAGTAGGCAGGTTATGTTCGTAAATGGACCATGTAGATCCACGTTTTCATGTAGCCCCCCTATAACGGTACCTCCCGATATTCGGTATTTTGATGATTTTAGCCACATTATTCACCGGAATTGTTTCAAATGTTGGTATTTAAAGTTCGAAATGGATACTACGGCCTATGATGGAAAATTGTCTGTGCATGTCCAGGTCTTCGTATAGCTCGCATATAACAGTACCTCCCGATATTCGGTATTTTGACGATTTTAGCGACATTATTAACCGAAATTATTTCAAATTTGGTATTTGAAGGTCGTAACGGATACTACAGCCTTTGATGTTCGAAATGGATACTACGGTCTATGACAGAAAATTGTCTGTGCAGGTCCAGGTCTTCGTATAGCTCCCATATAACGGTACCTCCGGATATTCGGTATTTTGACGATTTTAGCGACATTATTCACCGGAATTATTTAAAATTTGGTATTTGAAGGTCGTAACGGATACTACAGCCTATGACAGAAAATTGTCTGTGCAGGTCCACGTCTTCGTATAGCCCCTATATATCGGTACCTTAATATATTCGGTATTTTGCCGATTTTAGCGACATTGTTCAGCGGAATTGTTTCAAATTTGGTATGTGAAGGTCGTAACAGATACTACAGCCTATGACAGAAAATTGTCTGTGAAGGTCCACGTCTTCGTATAGCTCCCATATAACGGTACCTCCGGATATTCGGTATTTTGACGATTTTAGCGAAATGATTCACCGGAATTGTTTCAAATTTGGTATTTTAAGTTCGTAATGGATATTACAGTCTTTGACATAAAATTGTCTATGCAGGTCCACGTCTTCCTATAGCCCCCTTCTAACGGTACCTCCCTATATTCGATATTTTGATGGTTTTAGCGACATTATTCACCGGAATTGTTTCAAATTTGGTATTTAAAGTTCGTAATGGATGCTACAGCCTGAGACAGAAAATTTTCTATGCAGGTCCAGGTGTTCGTATAGCCCCAATATAACAGTACCTCCCCATATTCGGTATTTTGATGATTTTAGCGACATTTTTTACCGAAATTATTTGAAATTTGATGTTTGAAGTTCGTAATGGGTACTGCAACCTAAAACAGAAAATTGTCTATGCAGATCCACGTCTTCGTATAGCTCCCATATAACGGTACCTCCCTATATTCGGTATTTCGATGATTTTAGCTACATTATTCACCGATTTTTTTTTTAAGTTTCCCATTTGAATATTGTAATGGCTTATGACAAAAGCTACCTATACAGGTCCATGTCGTCGTACAGATCCCAATATAAAAGCTACATCCGGTATTTTTAAGATGGTAATAGAATGTTTAACGGATTTTATTGTCTTTGAGAATTGCCAAAATTGGTTTCAAATGCTGTAGGGTATTCAAAGTTCGATCCGGCCGAACTTAGAGCTTTTTTACTTGTTCATTTATTCATCTCGTTCGTAAATACCACCTCCAAACATAGACGCCGACATAGCCTCCACTTGAGTATTTGCCAGTTTGCTTAAATAAATCATGTGAAATATTCACTTTATGAAACAAACAAAGCAGAAGCAGTAGCCAGGGAAGCAATGGAGGACAGGGAAGGAGGCTAGGTAGGTTAGCAGACAAACAGCTAAGCCTTCAGCCGAAAAAAAAAGCACACACACACAAAACCAAATCCTCTATACTCATATTTGTGTATTTGTATCCTTTTCATTTGGCTATGATGGCAAGGTAAGGATTTAAATAAAGGCCAGAACTAGATAACAAGAAAACTGCCTTCACACAGGCTTCCCCCCTCCCCTTTCGGAAACATAAAAAAATCATTGCCACTCAAAAACTATAAAAATTCGAAAAAAAACTGCAAGCCATTAAAGAGTAGCAAACACAGGGCAGGGCAAAGGGGGGGAGCCACACAAAAAAAAGCCTCTTTATAAATAATAGGAAAAACAAATACATGGCAATGGTTTTAAATTTAAGTAGTCGTTTTCGTTTCGTTTTTTTGTTCACCTCGTCTTCTTATAACTATTTGAAAGTTATCTATTCGGCCTATAAGCCTCCCATATGAGCCATTATACACTGCCATACTTGGGGTCTGGCATGCTGATAAAAAACACACACACACACACACAGGAGCACCCAAGCCCAACACCACCAGCAACAAAATACATATTCCAACAAATCTGTGTTCACTTCTATGCCACCGCAATGGATCCGAGGCAGGAATATTTTGCATATAAGTTGGGTTTTTTTTCTCTGCCCACTTTGTTTCGAGTTTGTGTGTGTGTGTTTATCGTAACTGTTTGTAGTTATATCTCCAATTCGAAACCCACATAACAACACACATTTCCATATACATTTGCATCTGTCTTTTCCTTCTTCGTCGTCCTTTTTTTTTTCCAACGGACACACACACACATGGAAACATTCAAGTATACAATCGCCTGCATATAGCCTTTGAAATACAACACATTGAGATTTGCTAACAACAAATGTCTAAACATAGACACACGCTCACACACACACATGTGTGTATAGGATATATACACCAATACTCTTGCATTGGAATCCTCAATTCGCACAACCATAATTCTATGGCAAATAAACTCTGGCAAACACCCACACACACACACACAAAATTCGAGATCAGTGAAATACTTCTCAGAGAAATCACAGCCATAGGAAACATGAGAGAACCATAGAAAAAATATTTTTTTCAAGGAGCAATCGTGCCCTAAAAGAGTGGTAACAGTTTTTTTACAACTACAATTTTAACAATTTTTTAACTTTTTTTTTAAATTGTTTTAACATTTTTTTTAACACTATTAATGGCATATTGGTTTTTTCAAAAAAATATTTTTTTTTTCCAAAGGAAAACATATTTTTTCATGGTCCGACAAGTGTGGTTTGTTTTTTTTTTATTATTAAATTTTTCTTTAAACACCAGCAGATGTAAGTCTTTCAGAGAATATTTTTTTAAAAAACTAATCTTTGGAAGGAACAATGGACGTGTACTTAAAGAAAAAAATGACAAGGATTCCCAAAGATGGATTTTTTTTTTTTGTAGGACGAGGACCAGAAACGGGTTTTCATGGATCAAAAAGCGAAGATTTCTTTTCAAAAATTTTACTAAACCGAAGGATATGGATTTTTAAAAAAAAAAAAACAAGGATTAATGATTTACAACATGGATTTTTAGATGGATTTTTTCAAAAAAAAAAAAAAATAATAATAATAATAATAATAATAATAATAATAATAAATAAATAAATAAAAATAAATAAATAATAAAAAACTAAATTGTTGATTTAAACAAGTAACAAAGCTGTAAGCTCGTCCGGGCCGAATACCCTCCACTATTTGGAACGAATTTGGCAATTCTCAAAAACAACAAAAATCCGTTAAAAATTCTATTAAAACCTTAAAAATACCGAATGTAGCCGTATATTAGGGTCTATACGACGACGTGGAACTGCATAGGTAACTTTTGTCACAACCTATTACAATATTCAAATGCGGAACCTTGGAAAAAATCACTGAAAAATGTTGCTAAAATCATCAAAATACCGAATATAGGGAAATACGGATATATGGGGGCTATACGAAGACCTGGATCTGCATAGACAATTTTTCAGTCATAGGCTGTAGCGTCCATTTCGAACTTCAAATATCAAATTTGAAACGATTCTGGGAAATAATGTCGCCAAAAACTGCAAAATACCGAATATAGGGAGGTACCGCTATAGGGGGGGGTATACGAAGACATAGACCTGCACAGACAACCTCCTGTCATAGGCTGTAGCTTCCATTTCGAACTTCAAATACCAAATTTGAAACAATTCCGGTAAATAATGTCCCTAAAATCATCAAAATATCAAATATTGGGAGGTACCGTTATATGGGGCCTATACCTGGACCTGCATGGACAAGTTTCTGTCTTAGGCTGTAGTGTCCATTTCGAACTTCAAATACGAAATGTGAAACAATTCCGGTGAATAATGTCCCTAAAATCATGAAAATACCGAATATAGGGAGATACTGATATATGGGGGCTATACGAAGACCTGGATCTGCATAGACAATTTTCTGCCATAGGCTGTAGTGTCCATTTCGAACTTAAAATACCAAATTTGAAACAATTTCGGTAAATAATTTCGCTAAAATCATCAAAATACCGAATACCGGGAGGTTCCGTTATATGGGGGCTATACGAAGACATAGACCTGCACAGACAATTTTCTGTCTTAGGCTGTAGTGTCCATTTCGAACTTCAAATACCAAATTTGATGCAATTGCGGTGAATATTGTTGCTAAAATCATCAAAATACCGAATATCAGGAGGTACCGTTATAGGGGGATATACCAAGACCTGGATCTGGATCTGGAACTCGATTTAATTTTGACAAAAATATTACGATGTACCTAGTTTGGATCAAATCGGACACTCCCTTCGAGAGTTATCGTACGCCCTAGCCAGACAGACGGACGGATGGACATTGCTAGAACGACTCCAAAAGTCCTGAAACGGATGTGAGTTAATCTAGGGTCTAAAACCGTTATTTCGACTAGGCGTGTTTTGACCGTATAAAATGGTCCAGCCATATGACTGGGGGTATAAAAAACCACAAACATCTTTTTTACATCTTTTTTAAGGACCTTAGAGATAAAATTGATGAAATTGAGAAATTAATTGGAAAAATATGACGTCTTTAACCGAAAACAAGCACAAAAAAAAAAAAACATTTAGTTTGGCCGGGCCAAACTTTTAATACCCTCCTCCTTATGCTAAAAGAAACGTTGGAAGAAATGGGGCAAAAACTATTAAAATACCGAAAATCGTTATATGGAGGCTATACCAAATCGTGGACCTATAATTGAAATGACTCGCCACACGAACTTGGACCCATTATGACCTACAACTACCAATTTTCAAAGAAATTCGTGAAGAAAATGTGCCAAAAATAATCAAAATACCGAATATCGGGAGGTACATTTATATGGCGACTATACAAAAACGTGGACATATACATACAATGTTTTGCCACACGAACTAGGGCCCATTATGACCCACAAATACAAATTTTGAGACAAATCCGTGAAAAAATGTTGCAAAAATAATCAAATTACCAAATATTGGGAGGTGCCGTTATATGGTGCCTATACCAAATCGTGGACCTACACATGCAATGTTCCGCCACCGGAGTTGGAACTCATTATGACCAAAAAATTCCAATTTTTAGACAAATCCGTGAAAAAATATGGCAAAAATAATCAAAATACCGAATATCGGGAGGTACATTTATATGGGGGCTATACCAAAACCTGTACCTATACCTGCAATGTTTTGCCACACTCACTGGGACCCATTATGACCAACAAATACCAATTTTTAGACAAATCCGTGAAAATATGTGGCATAAATCATCAAAATACCGAATATCGGGACGTTCCGTTAGATGGGGACTATACCAAAACGTGGACCGATATATCTCATTGTCAATACCAACCATCCTAGACACAATATAGCCCCCATATAACAATACCTCCCGATATTCGATATTTTTTATGATTTTAACGACATTATTTACCGGAATCGTTTCAAATTTGATATTTGAAGTTCGTAATGGATACTACATTCTAAGTCAAAAAATGAGCCATGTCTACGTCTTCGTAGAACTCCCATATACCGTACCCCCAGATATTCGGTATTTTGATGATTTTAGCGACATTATTTACCGGAATTGTTTCAAATTTCGCATGTGAAGTTCGTAATGGATACTACAACATATGCCAGAAAATTGTCTGTGCAGGTCCTCGTCTTCGTATGGCCCCCATATAACGGTACCCCCCGGTATTCGATATGTTGATAATTTTAGCTGCATTATAAACAGATTTTTCTTCAAGTT
Organism: Musca domestica; assembly: GCF_030504385.1. Classification (NCBI taxonomy): domain Eukaryota; kingdom Metazoa; phylum Arthropoda; class Insecta; order Diptera; family Muscidae; genus Musca; species Musca domestica. The sequence goes on along the minus strand of NW_026712315.1, from coordinate 2,323,095 downwards.
TCGCATTGAAATATTGCAATAACTTATGACAAAAGTTGCCTATGCAGGTCTACGTCGTCTTATAGGCATTCGGTATTTTTAAGATTTTAGAAGAATTTTAAACGGATTTTATTTTTTTTTTGTTTTTGGAAATTGCCAAATGGTGGAGGGTATTAAAAGTTCGGCCCAGTTCAACTGACAGCTTCTTTACTTGTTTTCTTTTTTTTTTTTCAAGGATTTCTAGCCAACCAATCGTTTCTTTAAGACTAATTTCCAAAGTTATCCTGACCAAAAAATCATCGCTTTTAAATTCTCCCTTTGTCTCTGTTTGCTGGGTTATTTTCGAATTTGACAAGAAAAGCATTCGGCAACCATATAAAAAAAAACAATTGTGTATGTATGTGTGACCGTGTTTGTGCTAAAGAGTGTTTTCAGTTTGTGTTTTCTTTCCTCTTTTTTTTTTTTTGTTGTGTGTCTTCTTTGTTGGCCGTAATAAAAAGTATGTTATCAGGCGCTTACCATTTTATTTCCATAACAAAAAAGGAAAACATTGCTTGACTAAACAACAGAGCGGGCAAAGAAACCAAAAAAAAAAGCGAAAAAAACGAAATAAAAAACGACAAGATGGCATTAGAAACAAATATAGAACATTTAAAACGACTTTGTGGAGCGCTGCAAGGTGGCGATTCGTGTGGAATTAGAGATTTCGAAATTTTGCAGAGAATTTTTTTAATATTTATAGTTTATGATGTGGATTGCAAAGGTATTCCAAGTGGCTGATTTTATTATATTTCATTATTTATAATATTTCATTTTAAGGTGCATACTTTTAGGCTTTTTTGGGGATTGGGGACAAGAGAGTACTTGGCAAAAATAATTTATTTTACAATCTGTAATCATACAGGGTGAGATGAAAAAACTGCAAGCAACTTCAGGCTGCTGTCATTTCTAAGCCACTCTTCCGACAGCTGTTAAAATTATTCCAGTTACAGCTCATTATATTGTTTACAAGCGTACAAAAGCATTTAGGTGAGAATTTTCCAGAACAGAAGTTATTCGTGATGGAATTCAAGCGTGATGGTGTGATTTCTTTATATTTGGCTGGAAAACCACAAGTGGCTGTCGTTAGAGTACTCCAGCATTTAAATGTGAATAAATCTTTTGTGTGCGGTACCATCGCCAGTTACCGTGGTACCCGACATAAAGGAAGTGCATGGAAGAAAGCAGAAATATTAGCAGAAATGGTTCGAAAAGTTAGGAAGCGACTTGATCGAAACCCGTGTCGCAGTGCCCGAAAAATGGATCGTGAGCTGAACATATTGCAATATTCCATTCGGCAAATATTGAAAAATGAGCTCGGGGTAAAGGCATTGAAATTCCAAATAGTGCAAGAACTTAAACCGCAACAGAAAGAAAATGGACTGAAAAGAGCTAAAGAGTTTTTTTTTCCGTCTCCGATGAGAAAATATTCCGAGGAGATTGTCTAGCAGTTTGTAAACAAAACAAAATTATGGTGTTCACTTGCCAAAGAGGTAAGCTGAAAATGTGCACCATCGGTAGGCCACCAGTACTCAAGAGCCGGCCATGGTGATAGTGTGCGCCGCCATAACAGCCGATGGTAGCTCTCCGCTCGTATTAAGCGGAACCGTGGCATCAGAATAAATGCCGAATATTACCGCGAAAATATTCTGGAGGGTGTATTTAAGCCTTAGGCACACAAACATTTTGGCCGCAGACCTTGGACATTCCAATAGGACTCAGCACAATCGCACTTGGCACGCTCCACCCAAAAATCGTTACAAAATGAGATTTCTCGCTTCATTTCCAGCGCAGAGCAATGGCCACCAAAATCTCCGGATACCAATCCATTGGACTATAGTGTCTGGAGTATTTTGGAAAACAAGGTTGGCACCAAAAAACACCAAAATGTCGATCACCTCAAGCAAGCGCTTCGCCGGGAATGGGCAAAAATACCGCAGAGCAACATTCGGGCAGCGTGAGATGGTTTCATTGGCCGTTTGGAGGCCAAAATTCGGGCCAAAGGTGACCAATCCGAACAAGTCTAAAATAATTCTAAAATTTTATGCTATCTCCGAATTTTTTGTTTTCATTCAATAAAATTAAAAAAAAAAAAAATGTAGGAACTATGAGGTTGAACTATATTGCAGATTTTTTATATCACCCTGTATGGCAATACACCGCGATTTTATTGATCTTGTTCCAAGATATTTTTTTTTAATTTTTCTGTGGAATACTTTTAGGCGTATTTCGGTTTTTTGTGAATAAATTCCGCCAAAGCCATCATGAACACAGCTATGCCTCGATAATATCCTATAGGGATATAGTTTAGATATATATGTTAATTTTTTTTTTTGTTCTGCCTCTACATTAAACATGCAAAAACTCACATTTGAATTCACATCCTGGTATCCTTGGCTGGCTGGCTGGCTCGTTGAGCATTGATATTCGATAAGAGCAAATCAACACAACAGGAGTAGCAGGAGAAGGAGCAGAAGCGGTGGCAACAACATCAATGATAGGGAAAACAGTCTTTGGTTCTTGGCTCTGAGCCAGGCATGCCAAATGGATTTTGTTTTTCATTATTTGTGGTACTGTTCTTGTTGGTGTTGGTGGTGGTAGGCGGTTGGCCTCTTTACCAGGAGAGATCCTACGACACCGGATAAAGGATTGCGTTTTCCCCCCAAATACACTATTGGTGTTTAGTTTTCTAGTTTTTTATGCTAACTGCTGTTCGTGTTTTTACGTTTGGTAACAATTTTATCGTTGATGGGCCTAAAAATAGGCAATACAATGTTTTTTCTTTAAGTAAAAACCTAAAAGTATGCACTTGTTTTTTAATAGGCCGTATTTTTTACTTCGTTTGCTCATCTTTTTTTTTTTTTTTTTTGAAGATAACAACTTTAACTAGTTTCGATTTTTGTTTTTCTTTTTTATTTTCTCTTTCCTTTGTAAAGAAGTTTGAAATAAAAGTTTGCAAAAAAAAAAAAAAAGAAACAAATAAATACCCACAATTAATTTCAACTTTTCCCTATTTTCTTCTTTCTTTCCAGGTAAATTTGTTATCTATTGTGTTGAGCTGCAGGAACAATTAAAACTGGGATAAGTAGTTGCCATGGAGGACATAATAAAAGGAAAATTTTTTTTGAAACTGTTTTTAAAACTTAAAGAGATTTTTAAAATACTTAATTTCTAGGAATTTTTTTAACGTAGTTATGTATAAAAGTAAGGAAAATTCTAAACCTAAATATTTTTTTCGAGAAAAAACACAAGCGTGTATTAAGGAAAAAATATTATATTTTTTTCAAAGGAACAAACAAGGGAACAACACGCCTGGATTTTATTATTTTTTATTCATTTATTTTTTATTTATTTATTTTTTTTTTTGAAGGACAAGCAGACCTTCATTAAAAAAATTTTTTTGAAAGATTTATTTATTTTTATTTTTTTAAAGAATGAACAGACGTGGATTCTGTTAAAGAATATTTTTTAAAGAACCAACAGACGTGGATTTTTTAAAGAACCAACAGACGTGGATTTTTTAAAGAATATTTTTAATGGACCAACAGACGTGGATTTTTTAAAGAATATTTTTTAAAGGACCAGCAGACGTGGATTTTTTGAAGAATATTTTTTAAAGGACCAACAGACGTGGATTTTTTAAAGAATATTTTTTAAAGGACCAACAGACGTGTTTTTTTTAAAAAGAATATTTTTCTAAAGGACCAACAAACGTGGTTTTTTTTAAAAAGAATATTTTTTTAAAGGACCAACAGACGTGGATTTTTTAAAGAATATTTTTTAAAGGACCAACAGACGTGAATTTTTTAAATAATAGTTTTTAAAGGACCAACAGACGTGGTTTTTTTAAAAAGAATATTTTTCTAAAGGACCAACAGACGTGGATTTTTTAAAGAATATTTTTTAAAGGACCAACAGACGTGGATTTTTTAAAGAATATTTTTTAAAGGACTAACAGACGTGGAGTTTTTAAAGAATATTTTTTAAAGGACCAACAGACGTGGATTTTTTAAAGAATATTTTTTAAAGGACCAACAGACGTGGTTTTTTTAAAAAGAATATTTTTTTAAAGGATCAACAGACGTGGTTTTTTTAAAAAGAATATTTTTTTAAAGGACCAACAGACGTGGATTTTTTAAAGAATATTTTTTAAAGGACCAACAGACGTGGTTTTTTTAAAAAGAATATTTTTTTAAAGGATCAACAGACGTGGTTTTTTTAAAAAGAATATTTTTTTAAAGGATCAACAGACGTGGTTTTTTTAAAAAGAATATTTTTTTAAAGGACCAACAGACGTGGATATTTTAAAGATTTTTTTTTAAAGGACCAACAGGCGTGGATTTTTTAAAGAATTTTTTTTAAAGGACCAGCAGGCGTGGATTTTTTAAAGAATATTTTCTGAAGGACCAGCAGGCGTGGATTTTTTAAAGAATATTTTCTGAGGGACCAGCAGGCGTGGATTTTTTAAAGAATATTTTTTAAAGGACCAACAGACGTGGATTTTTTAAAGAATATTTTTTAAAGGACCAACAGACGTGGATTTTTTAAAGAATATTTTTTAAAGGACCAACAGACGTGGATTTTTTAAAGAATATTTTTTAAAGGACCAACAGACGTGGATTTTTTAAAGAATATTTTTTAAAGGACCAACAGACGTGGATTTTTTAAAGAATATTTTTTAAAGGACCAACAGACGTGGATTTTTTAAAGAATATTTTTTAAAGGACCAACAGACGTGGATTTTTTAAAGAATATTTTTTAAAGGACCAACAGACGTGGATTTTTTAAAGAATATTTTTTAAAGGACCAACAGACGTGGATTTTTTAAAGAATATTTTTTAAAGGACCAACAGACGTGGATTTTTTAAAGAATATTTTTTAAAGGACCAACAGACGTGGATTTTTTAAAGAATATTTTTTAAAGGACCAACAGACGTGGATTTTTTAAAGAATATTTTTTAAAGGACCAACAGACGTGGATTTTTTAAAGAATATTTTTTAAAGGACCAACAGACGTGGATTTTTTAAAGAATATTTTTTAAAGGACCAACAGACGTGGATTTTTTAAAGAATATTTTTTAAAGGACCAACAGACGTGGATTTTTTAAAGAATATTTTTTAAAGGACCAACAGACGTGGATTTTTTAAAGAATATTTTTTAAAGGACCAACAGACGTGGATTTTTTAAAGAATATTTTTTAAAGGACCAACAGACGTGGATTTTTAAAGAATATTTTTTAAAGGACCAACAGACGTGGATTTTTTAAAGAATATTTTTTAAAGGACCAACAGACGTGGATTTGTTAAATAATACTTTTTTAAAGGATCAACAGATGTGATTTTTTTAAGGATATTTTTTCGAAGGACCAACAGGCGTCGATTTTTTAAAGAATATTTTTTAAAGGACCAACAGACGTGGATTTTTTAAAGAATATTTTTTTAAGGACCAACAGACATGGATTTTTTAAAGAATATTTTTTAAAGGACCAACAGACGTGGATTTTTTAAGAAATATTTTTTTCAAAGGACCAAACACACGTGGATTTTTAAAGAATATTATTAAAAGCACCAACAGACGTGAATTTTTAAAGAATATTATTAAAAGCCCCAACAGGCGTGGATTTTTTAATGAATATTTTTTAAAGGACCAACAGACGTGGATTTTTTAAAGAATATTTTTTAAAGGACCAACAGGCGTGGATTTTTTAAAGAGTATTTTTTAAAGGACCAACAGACGTGGATTTTTTAAAGAATATTTTTTAAAGGACCAACAGACGTGGATTTTTTAAAGAATATTTTTTAAAGGACCAACAGATGTGGATTTTTTAAGGAATATTTTTTAAAGGACCAACAGATGTGGAATATTTGAAAGAATATTTTCTAAAGGATCAACAAACCTAAATTTTTTTAAGAACATTTTATAAAAGACCAACAAGACGTCGATTTTTTAAAGGCTAGTTTTCCGATGGACTAACAGACCTAGATTTTTTGAAAAATATTTCTTTGAAGAACTAACGGACGTGATTTTTTTATTGATTTTTAAGAATATTATTCCGAAGAGCCACAGACGTGGAGTTTTTAAAGAATATTTTTCCGAAGAGTCAACAAACGTGGATTATTTAATGAATATTTTTTCAAAGGACGTGTTTTTTTTAAAGAATATTTTATCGAAGGGCGTGGATTTTTTAAAGAATGTTTTTTCAAAGGACATGAATTTTTTTAAAGAATATTTTTTTCGAACGACGTGAATTTTTTCAAAGAATTTTTTTCGAACGACGTGGATTTTTTGGGAGGACGTGCTTCTTAGAGAATATTTTTTCGAAGGACGCGGATTTTTTGAAATTTATTTTTTCGAAGGACGAGGATTTTTTTGTAGAGTATTTTTTCGAAGGACGTGAATTTTTTTGAAGAGTATTTTTTCGAAGGACGCCTATTTTTTTGAAGAATAATTTTTCGAAGGGCGTGGATTTTTCGAATGACAAACAGACGTGGATTTAAAAAACCTAATATTTTAATATGTTTTTCAAGAAAACATTTTTTTTTTGTTTTGAAGATAGGTCCAAGCGGGCATATTCAAATAAATTTTCTTTTCTGAATATCCCTGTGTGCTTTGGTTATAAATATCTTTCTAAGATAAAGAAAGAATACACATTCCTAATATTGTTTACTTTAATTTCACCAAAAAAAAATTTTTTTCGAAGGACGCGGATTTTTTGAAATGTATTTTTTCGAAGGTCGCGGATTTTTTGAAATTTATTTTTTCAAAGGACGCGGATTTTTTGAGATGTATTTTTTCGAAGGACGTGGATTTTTTTAAAGAATAATTTTTCGAATGACGTGGATTTTTCGAATGACAAACAGACGTGGATTTAAAAAACCTAATATTTTAATATGTTTTTCAAGAAAACATTTTTTTTCGGGCATATTCAAATAAATTTTCTTTTCTGAATATCCCTGTGTGCTTTGCTTATAAATATCTTTCTAAGATAAAGAAAGAATACACATTCCTATTATTTTTTACGTTAATTTCACCAAAAAAAAAAAAAAAAACAAAATAAAATAAAAAAAATCGCCATCATCCGACATCGCCATCATCCGACATCGCCATCATCCGACATCGCCATCATCCGACATCGCCATCATCCGACATCGCCATCATCCTGGAATTCACACCAGCAATCAGTGTTCAATTGCAAGAATGAATTCCAAAAAACGAAAAGGATATGCCAACATTTGTAAGTAAATCAAAGAGGAAAAAGAGAAAATCAGCGATACGGAAACAATTCGGGAATTACAACACCATAAATCCATGGAGAAGGGGGAGAACTTGGTGAAAACAAATAAAAAATCTAACCTCAAACAATGGCTGGCCATTATTCAATCGCAAAAGCGAAAACTGAAATTTCAATTAACAAACTTTACAAAAAAAAAAAAAGAAGAAGAATACAAACTGGAAAACAATAGCTAACCATTAAGACACTATGAGGAAATGCCGATGATGATGGATATTATTTTTAGGAAACCAAAACAGAATGAGAAGCAAAAAAAGAGCAACAACAAAAAGTGGAAACGAGAAGCAATAATGGGAACAAAATCCATTCGAGAAACAATAAAAGCAATTCTTCTGGAAATTATCGGAGGCTGGATATAGCTGTTGGCGAAAGACAACTTTTATGGTAACGAAGTGGTTCATTTGCAATAAACAATGTAAAACAGGGTGATTGGAGATGATGTACAGAACACTATATACTTTCTTTACATGTATACGACATTTGAGACTCTTGTGAAAATTTTTGACTAAAGTCGGACTTAAAAACGTTGTGAGAAATCTCCATCCAGCCATATGGCTAGAGAGAGGGCATATATCATTTTAGACCCTATGTCTATTTGGATCAAATCCGTTTCAGGACATTTGATGTCGATCAAGCCATGTCCGTCCGATTTAATCCAAACTTGGTACATCGTAATATTATTATCAAACTTACATCGATTTCGGAGATGGGCAATATCGGTCCACTCCTTTTGCTACCTGCCCCACAAAGGGGCAACATTTTTTAATTTTCATGAAGCTCATAAAACGCTAAGTTAACATCCGATTGCGTTTAGACTTGGCGCAACTCAATATTTCCATCAACACAAGATCTGTTTTGAAGATGGTAGAGATCGGACCATTCCTTCTGGTACCTCCGACATAAAAGGGTGGACGTTTCGAATTACCAAAACGATCATAAAATCCGAAATAACTATCCCATACTCTTCATATTCAACACATGCCACTCTTTTACTAACACTAGATATGATATGAAGATGGGATATATAGGTCCACTCCTTCTGGTACCTGCCCCACAAAGCGTCAAAATTTTCGAATATTCATGAAGATAATAAAACGCCATATTAACACCAGATTCCGTTCAGACTTGGCACATCTCAATATTTCTGTCAACACAAGATCTGTGTTGAAAATGGTAGAGATCGGACCATTCCTTCTGGTACCTCTGACACAAAAGGGTTGACGTTTCGAATTACCAAAACGATCATAAAATCCGAAATAAGTATCCAATACTCTTCATATTTCACACATCCCATTATTTATACTAACACACGATCTGCTGTGAAGATGGAATATATCGGTCCACCTCTTCTGATACCTCCTCCACGAAGGGTCAACATTTTGAATATTCATGAAGATCATAAAACGTCATATTAATACCAGATTCCATTCAGACTTGGCACATCTCAATATTCCCATCAACACAAGATCTATTATAAACATGACAGAGGTCGAACCATTTCTTCTGGTATCTCCCACACAAAGGGTCGAAGTTTTGAATTACCAAAAACTATTATAAAATCCGAAGAAAGAATCCGATACTCTTCATATGTCACACATCCCACTATTTCTACTAACACAAAATCTGCTATGAAGATGGGATATATTGGTCTACTCTTTCTTTCCTAAAGCTCATAAAACGAAAAATAAATTTTCGATTCCATTCAGATTTGATAAGATCTGTTATAAAGATTTTGGAGATCGAACCATTCCTTTTGGTACCTCCGTCACAAAGGGGTCAACATTTTGAATAACCAAGCCAAATCTGAATCTCTTCATTTTTCACACATCCCGTGGTTTCTCCTAACTAATATCTGCTGCACTCCTTCTGTGGGGGTGGGTAAAAATTTTGAATTTTTATAAGGCTCATAAAACGCCAATTTAATATCCGATTTCATTTAGGCTTGGCACATCTCAATATTTCCATCAACACACGATCTGTCGTAAAGATGCTTGAGATCGGACCATTCCTTCTGGCACCTCCCCTACAATGGGGTTGAAGTTTTGAATAACCAAAACGATTCTCTTTTCGTATTTCATTCACATATCCTAATATATTCTAACACAAGATCTGTTGATGGTAGAGATCGGACCATTCCTTCTGGCACTTCCCACACAAAGGGGTCGAAGTTTTGAAAAACTAAAACGATCTTCTAATTTCACCCATTCCGTAGTTTCTGCTAGGTCTACTCCTTTTGGTACGTCCTCTACAAAGGTTTCAAATTTTTGAGCGACAAAACGCCCATAAAACTGGAAAAAAGCATCCGACATTTTTCAAATTAAAAGATATTCAACCATTTTTGCCATCCCCTTCTGGTACTTCACCCACAAGGGGCCACAGCTTTTAAAACCTATATCTGCCATAACTTGCGAAGCAAGTCGGCTATTTTTACAATATTTTTACAATTTATCGGAATTTTTGATTTCAAATAAAATTGGTTACTAATCTTTTTTACCTGTACAGTGTAGCCCATATTCGACGGACCCATCTGGTGGCAACGTCATAACTTTTGACAGAGATGTCACATCGCTTAATGACATACCGCGTTTGAAGCGTCAGTCCAAGCAGATTTTTTCCATGAAACAATACACGCCACGCGAGCGCTCTGAAAAAGTTGAAATTTACATTCAACAGAAGAAGTCAATTGTCAACGTGCTTTTAAAACATTAAAAAATGTGAGAAGTGCGCCTTTTAAGAACACCATTAAGCGTTTATACGAAAAAGGCTCTTTCTAATCCGAAGAGGCCATATAATAGTCGACCAAGGCGATCGGCCGAGAATATCGCTGCCGTACGAGCCAGTGTTGAGAGGTCCCCAAGAACATCCCAAAAAAGCCGTTCTCAGCAATTGGGCATGGCTCGGTCCACATTGATTTGCATTTGCTCCCGTACAAAATTCAATTGACGCAAAGAATGTTGACTGCGGACAAGCCTCGTCGATTGGAATGGGCCAAGAGAGTCTTCGAAATGGCAAAAAAAAAAAAACATGGGTCCTTCGAATATGGGCAACCCTGTATTTGATTAGGTTTGCAAATATCTGCAATATCTGGAACCTCACTCACATTTCAATATTTTCTAAAAATCTTATAAAGTGAAGTAGGTAGTCGATATTGTCCAAACCTGACACCTTGCAATATTTATATCGAATTTATTTAGATCCGATACGAAATGGACAATATTCGACCATTCCTTCGGAGCCTACTCCATGGAGGGTCAACAATTTGAATAATCATAACAGAGGGCAAATTATATTTAAATAATCGGACATTGGCTGAAGCAAAACCGGCCTTACTACTTCTTGACTTGTTTTAATTTAGACGGATATTTATTTTATTATTTTTGTTTTTTTGTAATTTTCGATATTTCATACTCCGTAAGAAGGTATATGAATTCAATGACGTTTTTGACAACATGTCGGAAACCCCATGCAAAAACCCACTCCTCTTTTTTAATGGATCTCACCATCATCTCTACAAAATGTAAAGATTTCCACTTCCCAAATCTTTCCTCTTGCCCCACCTATTTTTTCTTCCAAATCACAATCACACACAAAAATTCTTCACAATTGTGTGGCACTACGTACATCCGTATCCGTGTGTTAGTGTGTTTTGTGTGTGTGTTTGTTTGTCGACTTGTATGTCTGTTTGTTTGTAAGGAGATTTGCCACATTTGGATAAATCAAAAGAAATCTTTTAAAAATGCCACTCAGAAACAGTAGCAAACAATTGTCGGAAATGAAGAGAATGAATGATGCAATGAAACAAAACGTAAACGTAAAACAATTTAAAATGGAAGAAAACGAATGGTGGCCCGGCAAGGCTGACTGCCAGGCAGGCAGCTTCTTTGGCATTTGAAAATGCCGAACAATGTTTGCGTCTGTTTGAAAGGCGATAAGAAAACTAAATTAACAGCTGAATAGCTAAAAATCTAACAAAGGTTAAGCACAAATACACCGAGAGAGAGGGACAGAGAGAGAGAAGGAGGAAGCCTGCAAGAAAATGTTCGCTGATATATTCGGCATTAGGAAGGATCCATAAAAAACCAATTAAAATATAAATAAACAAGTAAAAGAGATGTATACCCTCAGCCAATGTACTATTGCCTAAAACCTTTAACCCCTTATGGAGTAGGTTCCGAAGGAATGGGCCAATATTGGCCATTTCGTATCGGACCTAAATAAATATGATATAAATATTGCGACGTGCCAGGTTCGGACTATATTGGCAGTATCCTTAACTTTACATGACACATGTGATAATTTGTAGAAAAATTTGAAAAGTGCGTGAGGTACCAGATACAGTCGATTGAGGTAATCCATTTTCATGCTTCATCTAAAACATATAAACATATTGGTATGGACAATTCTACAAGAAAATCGAACATTTGTATCCACCTGACCTAAAAGTAAAGCAAATTTGCAAAGTTGGAGCAAAATCGGATTCTCTTTCCGTGCAGAATATATATATATATATATATATATAGACTTCTGGTATTCATAATGGGCCAAAACTTGGACCTACGTTGTGGTATGGCCCCCATATAACGCTACATCCCGATATTCGGTATTCTGATGATTTCAGCAACATTATTTACCGGGATTGTTTCAAATTTGGTATTTGAAGTTCGTAATGGATGCTACAGCCTATGTCAGGAGATAGTCTGTGCAGGTCTATGTCTTCATATAGCCCCCATATAACAGTACCTCGATTTATCAATGTGCGTCCGTCTATCCCTCTGTCCGTCTGTGGAAATCACTCTATCTTCCGAACGAAATGAAGTTGGTTGATAAAATTTTACTCAAATGTGTATTATGTCTGCAGGACTTTCGGTATTAAAACTGGGCTATGTAGGTCCACGTCTTCGTATAGCCCCCATACAGCGGTAACCCCCAATATTCGGTATTCTGATGATTTTAGCGACATTATTTACCGGAATTGTTTCAAATTTGGTATTTGAAGTTCGTAATAGACACTACAGCATAAAACAGGAAATGGGTCATGTAGGTGCAATTCTTCGTATAGGCCCCATATAACGGTACCTCCCGATATTCGGTATTCTCATGATTTTAGCGACATTATTTACCGGATTGGTTTCAAATTTCGCATTTGAAGTTCGTAATGGATGCTACAGCCTATGACATACTACAGCCTGTGCAAGTCCACGTTTTACAACTCTCATGGTTCGGAATTTTGATGATTTTAGCTACATTATAAACAGATTTTTTTTAGCAAGCTTCGTATTTGAATATTGTAATAGCTTGTGACAAAAGTTGCCTATACAGGTCAACGTCATCGCACAGACCCTAATATACGGCTACATTCGGTATTTTTAAGATTTTAACAGAATTTGTAACGGATTTACTTTTGTTTTTGAAAATTGCCAAATTTGTACCAAATTGTGGAGGGTATTCAAAGTTTGGCGCGGCCGAACTTACAGCTTTTTCACCTTTTTTTTTAAATTTGGAGCTTTTGTGGGGGTGGTACAAGAAAGAGTGGACTGAGGTATTCCATTTTGGCACCAGATATTGTCTCAATAAAATTATTGCGATGTGTGACAATTAAAGGCAATCGGAAAATTTTGACATTTTGTGTGGGAGTTACCAGAGGGAGTGGACCGATACATTTCATTTTCACACCAGACCTTGGGTAAATAAAATTATTGAGATGTTCGAAATTTGAAGACAATTGGACTGTTACATTACATTTTGTAACAGTAGTAATTATTCAAAGTTCTGACCCTTTGTGGAGGAGGTACTTGATGGAGTGGACCGATATTGTCCATTTTCGCACCTGACCTAGTACTGATATAAATATTAGGATTCGCAAAGTAAGAGCAGTATTGGATAAACCTTTCTCTTTCTGTGCTATAAATTATTTTCTTTGAAAATTTTGACGTTTTGTGTGGGAGGTGCCTGAAGATGTAGACCGATATTGTCCGTCTCCGATTTAAGTTTGACAATAAAATTACGATGTACCAACTTTGGATCAAATCGGATACTCCCTTCGATAGTTATATTGAGCACCAGCCAGACAGACGGACGGACAGACGGACGGACATCGCTAGATCGACTCCAAATGTCCTAAAACGTATTTGGTCCATAGACACCTAGGCTCTAAAATCGTTATTTCTACGAGGAACATGATATATACCCTCTATAGCCATATGGCTGAGGGTAGAAAAATTAGGACGAAGTGAAGGGATTTTTCAAAATATTGTTTTTGTTTTTCTGGAGAATTCTCATCAAAATGCTTTGGTACGCTTGTAAACAATACAATGAGCTCTCAGTGGAATAGTTGCAACTGGAATGGTTGCAGTTTTTCATCTCACCCTGTATATGTCTATTGCCATTTGGCCGAGGGTATAAAAATTGATAAATTCCAATCTTTTCTTGGATTTTAAGATATATTAGGCTCTTTTTTTTGGAATTAAACAACTAAGGAGCTCGGAAAATATCAGAAAACAAGTTAAAAAGCAGTTAGTACGGCCGGGCCGAACTTTGAATACCCTCCACCATTTGGATAGAATTTGGGAATTTTCAAAAAATAAAGTCCTTAAAAAATTCTGTTAAAATTTTAAAAATACCGAATATAGGCGTTTTATTGGGGTCTATACGACATGAACCTACATAGGCCTGGTTTGTCATAAGTCATTACCATATTTTAATTCGAAACTTGAAATAAATGGTGAATAATGTAGCTAAAATCATCAAAATATCGTATATAGGGAGGTACCGTTATATCGGAGCTGTGCGAAGACCTGGACCAGCATAGACAATTTTCTGTCACAGGCAATGGCATCCATTACGAACGTCAAAAACGACATCAAAAAAATTCGTACCTACCGAATATAGGGAGGTATTGATATATGGGACCTATACGAAGTCCTGTACCTGCATAGACAATTTTCTGTCATAGACTGTAGTTTCCATTACGAACTCTAAATACATAATTTGAAACAGTTCCGTTAAATAATGACGCTAAAATCATCAAAATACCGTAGTTTGGGAAGTACCCTTATATGGGGCTATACCTGACGTGGACGTGGACCTGCACAGATCATTTTCTGTCATAGGCTGTAGTATCCATTACGAACCTCAAATACAAAATTTGAAACAATTCCGGTGAATAGTGTCGTTAAAATCATCAAAATACCGAATATCGGGAGGTACTGGTATAAGGGGCCTATACGAAGACGTGAACTTGCACAGATAATTTTCTGTCTCAGGCTGTAGTATCCATTCCGAACTTCAAATGCCAAAGTTGAAACAATTCCGATACATAATGTCGCTAAAATCATCAAAATACCGAATATCGGGAGGTACCGTTATATGGGGGCTATACGAAGACCTGGACCTGCAGAGACAATTTTTTGTTATAGGCTGTAGTATCCATTACGAACCTCAAATACCAAAGTTGAAACAAATCCGGTGAATAATGTCGCTAAAATCATAAAAATACCGAATATCGGGAGGTACCCTTATATGGGGGCTATACGAAGACGTGAACCTGCACAGACAATTTTCTGTCTTTGGCTGTAGTATCCATTTCGAACTTTAAGTACCAAATTTGAAACAATTCCGTTAAATAATGACGCCCAAATCATCAAAATACCGAATTTTGGGAGGTACCCTTATATGAGGGCTATACGAAGACGTGAACCTGCACAGACAATTTTCTGTCATAGGCTGTAGTATGTATTTCGAGCTTCAGATACCAAATTTGAAAAAATTCCGTTAAATAATGACGCCCAAATCATCAAAATACCGAATTTTGGGAGGTACCCTTATATGGGGGCTATATGAAAACGTAGACCTACATGACCCATTTACGAACTTAACCTGCCTACTGGAAAAATAAACATGTGTGCCAAATTTTAGCCTTCTATCTCAATTCATTCGAAAGATAGCGTGATTACAATAGACAGACAGCGAGACGGACAGACAGACGGACAGACAGACAGAGAGTCGGACAGACAGATAGACAGACAGACAGGCAGACAGAGACTCGGACAGACACACGGACATGGCTAAATCGAATTTTACGCTGATCAAGAATATATATACTTTGTTGGGTCTGACATGAGTATTTCGAGGAGTTACAAACCCTCCATAGTATGGTGGAGGGTATAAAAAATCAACTATCTACAACGACAATATTTTCTAGAGATCCAAAAAGTGTTTTTTTTTATTTCATTCCTTGATTGTCCTTTGGAAAATATTCTTTAAAATTTATGGTCCCTATAGCATGCTGTTGATGAAATGTTTCAGATTTATTTATTTATTTTTTTTTCTTCAATATTCCTTTTATTATCCTTGATGTGTCCTACTAATGGCAACAATAAAACAAAACATATTTAATCTATGTTGGTTATGTACGTCTCCTCCTTCGTTGTGGTCTGTGATCTCCTCTCTCCCCAATACTTGGAATTGTTTTCATTTTTTCTTGTTATCGAGGAAACATTGTCTGCATCAGTTCCATCATCATCACCATTTTCACATTTTTTCATGGATATCTCATCGCACAGCTGAGGCTGCTGATGCTTGTCCCTCCTCTGCCCTGTTATTATTGCTTATTCCCACCACTTAATGGCTTCCTCGTAAGTCATGTCCACATTTCATGTTGTCACATTTCCTTTCGACAAGAATCAGGAACTCTATTAGATTTATTCGACGATATGATTTAATTATGTCCATTATATTTTATTAATAAATGGAAACAGTTGCTCTATCTCGATCGAAGAGCTGTGCTGAGGAGAATTAATTAAATGTTTTAAATCCTACGGAAGTCATGTGGGAATGGAGGAGAGGGAAATGGCTTCTTTTGATTGCAGAACAAAATAAAGGCAAATTGCAATAAATTGAAAATTAATTTTTTGGAAAGAAAGATTCTGCAAAGATAAAGCTTCATAATTTTAAATCCATAGATAAAAATTTCGAATACAAATATTTTTATATCCTCCACCATAGTATGGAGCGTATATTTTGTTTGTCATTCCGTTTGTAAGACTTCGAAATATAAATTTTAGATCCCACAAAGTATATGTATTCTTGATCAGCATAAAATTTTATGTTGATATAGCGTCTGTACGCCTATCTGTCTGTGGAAATCACTCTAGCTTCCGAACGAAATGAAGTAGCTTGATAAAATTGTATTCAAATGTGTACTATGTCTGCAGGACTTTTGGTATTGAAAATGGTGGCCATGTAGGTCCACCTTTTGGTATAGCCCCCATATAACAATACCTTCCGATATTCGAAACTTTGATGATTTTAGCTACATTATTCACCGGAATTGTTTCGAATTTGGTATTTGAAGTTCGTAATGGATGCTATAGCCCCCATATAACGCAACCTGATATTCGGCACTTTGATGATTTCAGCGGCTCTATTCACCGGAATTGTTTCAAATTTAGTATTTGAAGTTCGTTATGGATGCTACAGCCCATGACAGAAAATTGTCTGTGCAGGGCCACGTCTTCGTATAGCCCCTATATAACAATACCTGCCGATATTCAGTATTTTGATGATTTTAGCGACATTATTTACCGGAACTTTTTCGAATTTGGTATTTGAAGTTCGAAATGGATGCTACAGCCTAAGACAGAAAATTGTCTGTGCAGGTCCGCGTCTTCGTATAGCCCCTATACCTGCCTATATTGTAGCCTAGCTACAATACCTGCCGATATTCGGTATTTTAATAATTTTAGCGACACTATTCACCGGAATTGTTTCAAATTTGGTATTTGAAGTTCGTAAAGAATACTACAACCTATGACAGGAGACTGTCTGTGCAGGTCCACGTTTTGGTATAGCCCCCATATAACAGTACTTCCCGATATTTGGTATTTTGATGATTTTAGCGGCATTATTTACCGGAACTATTTCAAATTTGGTATTTGAATTTCGAAATGGATGCTACAGCCTAAGACAGAAAATTGTCTGTGCAGGTCCCCGTCTTCGTATAGCCCCTATATAACAATACCTACCGATATTCGGTATTTTAATAATTTTAGCGACACTATTCACCGGAATTGTTTCAAATTTGGTATTTGAAGTTCGTAAAGAATACTACAGCCTATGACAGGAGACTGTCTGTGCAGGTCCACCTCTTCGTATAGCCCCCACATAAGGGTACCTCCAGATATTCGGTATTTTGATGATTTTAGAGACATTACTCACCGGAAATGTTTCAAGTTTGGTATTTGAAGTTCGTAATGGATGCTACAGCCTAAGACAGAAAATTGTCTGTGCAGGTCCACGTCTTCGTATAGCCCCTATATAACGGAACCTGATATTCGGCACTTTGATGATTTTAGCGACATTATTTACCGGAACTATTTCAAATTTGGTATTTGAAGTTCGAAATGGATGCTACAGCCTAAGACAGAAAATTCTCCATGCAGGTCCACATCTTCGTATACCCCCCATATAAAGGTACCTCCCGATATTCGGTATTTTGATGATTTTAGGGACATTATTTACCGGAACTATTTCAAATTTGGTATTTGAATTTCGAAATGGATGCTACAGCCTAAGACAGAAAATTGTCTGTGCAGGTCCACGTCTTCGTATAGCCCCTATATAACAATACCTGCCGATATTCGGTATTTTAATAATTTTAGCGACACTATTCACCGGAATTGTTTCAAATTGGGTATTTGAAGTTCGTAAAGAATACTACAGCCTATGACAGGAGACTGTCTGTGCAGGTCCACCTCTTCGTATAGCCCCCATATAAGGGTACCTCCCGATATTCGGTATTTTGATGATTTTAGAGACATTACTCACCGGAAATGTTTCAAGTTTGGTATTTGAAGTTCGAAATGGATGCTACAGCCTATGAGAGGAGATTGTCTGTGCAGGAGATTGTCTGTGCAGGTCTTCATATAGCCCCCATATAACGGTATCTCCCGATATTCGATATTTTGTTGATTTTAGCTACATTATTCATCGATTTTTTTAGTTTCGCATTTGAATATTGTTATGGCTTATGAAAAATGTTACCTACATTCGGTATTTTAAAGATTTTTACAGAATTTTTAACGGATTTTATTGTTTTTGAGAATTGCCAAATTCGTTCCAAATGGTGGAGGATATTCTAAGTTCGGCCCGACCGAACTTACAGTTTTTTTACTTTTTGTTTTTCTAAAAACCTAAATAATTCTTTACCCTTTTCAGCAACTTTTTCTCTCTCTCTCTCTTTCTTGGCACATTTTATGAGTGGGAAAACTTGTTTTGGAAACTTTAGTCCTTTTGGATCCCAAAATCTGTGTTAATTGATCTCAGTTTTGTTTTGTCATCCGGAAAAGTGATTTTGCCATTGTTGAGGTTATACAACCCAGCCCAACCCAGTTCATTGGTGCCAACTATTTACTGCAACAACACAACAGACAAACATATTTTCTTAAGTGGTCTTGGAACAAAACAATCACTTCCCTCCACCCGCTACTCATTATCGCTCTTAAGTGCAGCATTAGCTGCATTATCTTTATCATTTGTTTTGCGAGGATGACAACATAAATTGTCCATTGTATTTTCTTTCAACTTTTTTTTTCTTTACTTTGCTTTACACACCGACGCCCCAGCTGCCGTTCCCCCATTGCAAACACTCATTGTGGTCATAGTTGCGCGGTAATTGTCTCCGCTAATTTTTCGGAACATTTTCCAATGCCAACAAGTCGAGAAATTATCATTTTCATATCCGTTTTCCGTTTCAACTTTAATGAGAAAAGGAAAAATTACAAGAGAGAGTGGAGAGGAGAGAGAAAGAGAGGCAGCCACACTTTATCATAACCACTAACACATTGGCCAAATTAGGAGAAGCCAGGACCAAAAATTATGATGACTTAAATTTTTGGGCACTTACATTGTGCTGTCCTTGCCAAGTTTGGAGTTTGGGACCAACACTTTCACAAAGTGGAATTTTAAGACACATCCTCTTTGGCACAGGAATTACAAGCGTTATTTTTTTAAATAATTTTATTTATTACACAAATTAGGAAGTATTGGGTAATTACAACGAATGGAAAGAGGAAAGACAAAAGGCCTAGACAAAAATTATTCATTAAACATATATTTTTAGGAACCTAAATTTTTTCAAGGACTATTCGGGTCATAGACATGGATTTTTTAAAGATTGATAGGCTTTTAAAAGACCAGCAAACGTAAATTTTTCAAAAGAGGTTTTTTTTTCAAGGACCCAACAAAGTGGATTATGTAAGGATCCAACAAGTGTAGATTTTCTAAAGAATATTTTTTCAAAGATTTTTTAATGAAAAATTTTTAGGACCTATTAACGTGGATTTTTTAAAGAATATATTTTAAGGACCTCATAACGGACATTTTTTAAAGGACCAACAGACGTGGATTTTTTAAAGAATATTTTTTAATGGACCAACGGACGTGGATTTTTTTAAAAAATATTTTTTAATGGACCAACAGACGTGGATTTTTTTAAAAATATTACTTGAAGGACCAACAGACTTGGATTTTTTTAAAAAAATATTTTTTAAAGGACCAACAGACGTGGATTTTTTTAAAAAAATATTTTTTAAAGGACCAAAAGACGTGGATTTTTTAAAAAAATATTTTTTAAAGGACCAACAGACGTGGATTTTTTTAAAAATATTACTTGAAGGACCAACAGACTTGGATTTTTTTAAAAAATATTTTTTAAAGGACCAACAGACGTGGATTTTTTAAAAAATATTTTTTATTCAAGGATCCAACAGAAGTGTATTTTTTAAAAAATATTTTTTAAAGGACCAACAGACGTGGATTTTTTAAAAAATATTTTTTATTCAAGGATCCAACAGAAGTGTATTTTTTAAAAAATATTTTTTAAAGGACCAACAGACGTGGATTTTTTAAAAATATTTTTTATTCAAGGATCCAACAGAAGTGTATTTTTTAAACAATATTTTTTAATGGACCAACAGACGTGGATTTTTTTTTTTTTAATATTTTTTAATGGACCAACAGACGTGGATTTTTTTTTTTAAATATTTTTTAATGGACCAACAGACGTGGATTTTTTTTTTAAATATTTTTTAATGGACCAACAGTCGTGGATTTTTTAAAAATATTACTTGAAGGACCAACAGACGTGGATTTTTTTAAAAAAATATTTTTTAATGGACCAACAGACGTGGATTTTTTTTTTTAAATATTTTTTAATGGACCAACAGTCGTGGATTTTTTAAAAATATTACTTGAAGGACCAACAGACGTGGATTTTTTTAAAAAAATATTTTTTAAAGGAACAACAGACGTGGATTTTTTAAAGAATATTTTTCGTAGGACCAAAAATCGTGGATTTTAAAGAATATTTTTTAAAGGACCAACAGACGTGGATTTTTTTTAAAGAATACTTTTTAAAGGACCAACAGATGTGGATTTTTTAAAGAATATTTTTTAAAAGGACCAACAGACGTGTTTTTTTTTTAAATATTTTTAAAGGACCAACAGACGTGGATTTTTTTAAAAAAATATTTTTTAAAGGACCAACAGACGTGTTTTTTTTTTTAAATAATATTTTTTAGAGGACCAAAAAACGTGGATTTTTTAAAGAATATTTTTTTAAGGACCAACAGACGTGGATTTTTTTAAAAAAATATTTTTTAAAGGACCAACAGACGTGGATTTTTTTTAAAAAATATTTTTTAAAGGACCAACAGACGTGGATTTTTTTAAAAAATATTTTTTAAGGGACCAACAGACGTGGATTTTTTAAAAAATATTTTTTAAAGGACCAACAGACGTGGATTTTTTAAAAAATATTTTTTAAAGGACCAACAGACGTGGATTTTTTAAAGAATATTTTTTAAAGGACCAACAGACGTGGATTTTTTAAAGAATATTTTTCGTAGGACCAGAAATCTTTTTAAAGAATATTTTTTAAAGGACCAACAGACGTGGATTTTTTTAAAGAATATTTTTCGTAGGACCAGAAATCTTTTTAAAGAATATTTTTTAAAGGACCAACAGACGTGGATTTTTTTAAAAAATATTTTTTAAAGGACCAACAGACGTGGATTTTTTAAAGAATATTTTTCGTAGGACCAGAAATCTTTTTAAAGAATATTTTTTAAAGGACCAACAGACGTGGATTTTTTTAAAAAATATTTTTTAAAGGACCAACAGACGTGGATTTTTTAAAGAATATTTTTTAAAAGGACCAACAGACGTGTTTTTTTTTTTAAATAATATTTTTTAGAGGACCAAAAGGCGTGGATTTTTTAAAAAATATTTTTTAAAGACTTGGATTTTTAAATAAGTTTTTTAAGGACCAACTGACGCGGATTTTATAAAAAATATATAGAAAAGACTTGAATTTTTTAATGAATATTTTTTAAATGAACAACAGATGTTGATTTAAAAAATATGTATTTTTTAAGGACCAACATACGTAGAGTTTTTAAAAAATATTTTTTATTCAAGGATCCAACAGACTTTGATTTTTTAAAAAAATATTTTTTAAAGATTTGGATTTTTTAAAAAAATATTTTTAAAGACTTGAATTTTTTAAATAAGTTTTTTAATGACCAACTGACGTGGATTTTTTAAAAAAATATTTTGTAAAGACTTGGATTTTTTAAAGAATATTTTTTAAAGTACCAACAGGCCTGAATTTTTTTAAAGAACATTTTTAAATGACCTACAGATGTTGATTTAAAAACTATGTATTTTTTAAGGACCAACATACGTAGAGTTTTTAAAAAATATTTTTTATTCAAGGATCCAACAGACTTTGATTTTTAAAAAACAAATATTTTTTAAAGATTTGGATTTTTTAACAAATATTTTTAAAGACTTGGATTTTTTAATTAAGTTTTGTTAAGGAGCAACAAACGTGCATTTTTTAACAAATATTTTGTAAAGACTTGCATTTTTTAATAATTTTTTTAAGGACCAACAGACGTGGGTTTTGTGACAAATGTTTTTTAAAGACTGGGATTTTTTAAAAATATTTTTTAAGAACCAATAGAGGCGGAATTTTTCAAAGATATTTTTTAAAGACTTGGATTTTTAAAAGATTTTTTTTGAAGAACCAACAGACTTGGATTTTTTAAAGGAATAACATATTATTTTAGAATCAAAAATTGTGGATTTTTGGATGAAGAGTTTAAAAGGTCAAAAAGCGTGGCATTTGAAAAAAGTATTTTAACATTGTATTTGTTTAGGTCCCCTAAAGTCTTTAGGAAAATTCTTTAGGTAAAAATATTCCTTTATGATTCTGGATGTCCTTGAATAATTATTCTCAAAAATTTTACGATTATGCCATATTTCTCAAAAATCTCCCCTAATGTCTGGAAGTGTCCCTGAAGTAAAATATATTCATTCAAAAATCAACCATAGATGTTCTGCTAGTCCCTAAAAATATTCTTAAGGTCCCCAAAAGTTATTTTAAAAAAATACTCCTTATTTGATGCCGTACTAGTCCTTGAAAGAATGATTTTAGAGTTTCTTGCTTGATGCTCTTATTGTTTTCTCGGAAGTCTACATGTGATGTTCAGCTAATGTTTGAAAAAAATATTCTTAAAAAATGCACATTTGATCCGGTAGTCCTTGAAAAGTATACTTAAAAACATGAGTCTCCTGTAGTCTTTGAAAAAATATTTCTAAAAACTTTTCGGTCTGTAGGCAGGAAGTTCTTAAAAATTATTCCTTAAGAAATCCAATTGATTTTTTATTGCTCCGAAATCTTGTGAGAAAAAAAAAAGTTTACAAACAATCTATGTTTGCTTGTTCTTTTAAAGTAGCTCTGATGATCCTCTGAAAAGAATTTCTTTAAAAAATTCCCATCAGTTGGTCTTTAGAAATTTTTTCTATAGAATCCGTGGTTGTTGATTATTGCACAAAAGATTTTTAAAAACCAATAAGCTTGGGTCCTTTGAAAAACTATTCTTGAATAATCCAAATTAA
Source organism: Musca domestica (assembly GCF_030504385.1). NCBI lineage: Eukaryota > Metazoa > Arthropoda > Insecta > Diptera > Muscidae > Musca > Musca domestica. The sequence continues at coordinate 2,299,825 of NW_026712315.1, read as the reverse complement.
GGGGTCTGTTTGTCCTTGAAAAAAAGTAACTTAAAAAATCTATCTTTATGCTTTCAAAATTCCTTAAAAAAGCCATATTTAAATATTACTCGCTTGTGCCTTAAAAAGATTTTTTTTAAAAAATCCTCATTTCTTCCTTTAAACGTCCTTAAAATCAAATTTTCTGAATTTCACGCCTCTCTTTCATTTAAAGTAATTGAAACCCCATTTTAAAATGTATATGTATTCCTTTGAAAATATTTTAGAAAGTGTTTGTTTATTGTGTCCTGCTTTGTCTTTGAATAAATACTTGAAGAAAAACAGTCTTCGAAAGAAAAAAATATTTTTTCCAAATCCCTGTCTGACTGAAAGCCAAAACCTGTGGTTGAACATTTTTGGCTTGACCCTTCCGAAGTATTCTTAAATATTTCAAATATTTTGTTTTGTTGGCCAATGAAAACTCTCCCAATTTTTGTGTTTTTTATCCTCCCTCCAATATTATTATCCTCCCCTTGCTTCTTAGAAAATTTAATTTTTTTTTTAATTCTAAATTACAAAATTAATTTTGTTAATTTAAAGCATATTTTCAGGCATTAATTAAAATGCTGTAGGCCATGGCTAAGTGCGGATTAATTTTGTAGCCTGTGATATTTTTAAGGTTTCATAATTTATGAAATTTAATCCTGAAAACTTTGTTCATCCGAAACCCAATTTTATTATCCAAAGGCAGGTTTGCCTCACAAAACAAAAGCCTACTTTTAGGATTATAATCCCTGACACACACACACATCCACAAAATATTTGCTATTTCATGTATACTAACGGCCTATTAACATGTCTCAAATGTCAGAAATAATTCAATATTGATGGTGTCCGAACGTCAATGAATGTTACGGCGACCCATTACCGAACACTTGAAACACACACACACACACACGGACACTCGCCCACCATGGTCCAAACTAATTTTAAATCTTTTAATATCACATAGCCCCAGGCCCAACCCACACCCATACCCATACCCATACATGTCGTCATATGTATGTGTGTAGGTGTGGTATGTAAGGGCATATTCACGCATTTCTGGGTTTTGTAGCGCATCAGTTAAATTCAAGTTTTGGCTTAAATCTGACGCTGTGACAATGATTCGAGTATAGGCCAAGTGGGCATTACAATGTTTATCTGGTAGACCTCTAATATTTAAATGTACATGTGTATATGGATGTGTGTGTGTATGTGTGTGTGCCTGCATGTGTGGGACGTGTAAGAGCTGCTGTTGTGCCTGAGTGTGTGTGCGTTTGTGCCTGCGAGTTTAGTTGATAACAGCAAACAGAGCGTACAAGTGTTTACCCCGTGGGGTTTCTAATCATTTTCTCTGTGTGTGTGTGTGCGGGCGTGATGGGCACATGTATTTGTGTGAATATATATGTAGTGTTAACCAATTTTCTGTGGCCTCGATTATATTGAGCATAACTGTGAGCTTGAGAGCGCCATATAATCATGGAATTGTCCTCTTCTGTAGACATCACTGCCAATCTAACCTCTCTCCCTCTTCTTATCACACAATTCATAAATTCGTTAATTTGTGGGCATTTATGTGTGTGTGTGTTAAAATGTCACTGTGTGTGTGGGTCATTCAAACGTGTATAAACTTAATGTAACAATGGCGATTTTCCGCTGCCATTATCTCTATGTCGTTCATTGAAAATCGCTTCTACACCAGCCAGCGCTTTTAGCCAGTCACATCCTGTTCATATTCTTTCCACCATTGTTCACCATAATTATTTTGATTGAAAATCGTTCATGTCCTAATAATTGCTTTAGCTCAACAAATCTTTGTGCGTGAGCTTTTCAAAATATTTATCAAAATATTTATCAAAGAATTGCGGATGAGGTATTTCCCGAAGGACAGTGAAACCAATTGCGGATATACGAAAACGTAGACCTGCACAGACAACTTTCTGTCTTAGCCTGCAGTATGTATTACGAACTTCAAATTCTAAATTTTAAACAATTCCGGCGAATTATGTCCCTAAAATCATCAAAATACCGAATATCGGAAGGTACCGTTATATGGGGGCTATACGAAGACGTAGACCTGCTCAGACAATTTTCTGTCTTAGGCTGCAGTATGCAGAACTTCAAATACCAAATTTGAAACAATTCTGGTGAATAATGACGCTGAAATCCTTAAAATACCGAATATTGGGAGGTTCCGTTATATGGAGGCTATACGAAAATGAAGACCTGCACAGACTATTTTCTGTCATAGGCTGTAGTATGTTTTACGAATTTCAGATATCAAATTCCGGTGAATAATGACGCAAAAATCATCCAAATACCGAATATCAGAAGGTACCGTTATATGGGGGCTATACGAAAATGTAGACCTGCTCACACAATTTTCTGTCTTTGGCTGCAGTATGCATTACGAACTTCAAATACCAGATTTGGAATAATTCCGATAAATGATGTCGCTAAAAAATCATCAAAATACGGAAAATCGGAAGGTACCGTTATATGGAGGCTATACGAAAAAGTAGACCTGCACAGACAAATTTCTGTCTTAGTCTGTAGTTTCCATTCCGAACTTCAGATATCAAATTTAAAACAACAATGTCGCTTAAATTAATAATAAATACGGAATAATAAAATACGGAAAATAGAAAGGTACAGTTACATGGGGTCCACACCGAAATGGTTCATGGTCCATTTTCAATAACAAAAGTCCTGCAGACATAATATATATTTGAGTAAAATTGTATCAACCTACCTACTTCATTTCATTCGGAAACTAGAGTGATTTCCACAGACTCCGTCCGTCGCTAAATCGATATAGATGGGCTGTATCTGATATTTGATACCAAATATCATTCCGGTGGGCTGCATATTAGGAATGCTAGGGACTTAAACACCAAATCGGAGCTATAAGTATATTTAAACAGATTTTCTCAAAATTTGATGTATTTGCTTCTAGATTGCATTTGGTCGGATATGCCAAAATTCAGCTCATTTGGATTTATATTGGTCATTTGGTGCACAATTAACCCGAAATCGGTTGAAGATATGCATGGGAGCTATGTCCAAATTTTACCCGATCTCGATAAAATTTAGCAAAGGAAATACTGAGCTATATAAGATATCTGGTAGCAAATATCATAGTTGTCGAATGCATATTACGAATGCGAGGGACTTAAAATCCCAAATCTGATGAAACATATATATGGGAGTTATAGCTATATCTAAAACGATTTTCTCCAAATTTGATGTACTTGATACCAATACCAATTTTTTTGAAGATCATTATACCCTACAAATCGCCGTGTGGAGATCGCCATTCAGCAAATATTGAAAAATGAGCTCGGGGTAAAGCCATTGAAATTCCAAAAAGTACAAGAACTTACGCCGCAAAAGAAATAAAATAGACTCAAAAGAGCTAAAGAGTTGCTTCGATTGGCCGAAAGTGGTGAACTGCCGAATATGGTTTTCTCTCTCTTCGATGAGAAAACATTCGTTGCCCCGCAGAGTGTAAACAAACAAAACGATCGATCGACCGAACTTATACGTTTCAAATAGGGTTCATAGTTGGTATGATCTACTTTAAATAAATTCCCAATAGTTTTTGTTACGGGTGGCTCTACATAATACGCATAATAGTGCAGGGTATCATATAGCCCGCTCGACCGACTTTTGACCTTTCCTGTGTCCTCTTCCATAAAAGGCTGAGGGCTGAGGTCATACATCTGTTGGCAAAACTTGGCCAAATACTTTTTTTCTGGCTCCATTTTATTTTAAACGAATTTATGTCATACCACCTTCCGCAAAAAAACAAAAATCCACTTCACTCCAAAATTAAATATTTATGCCATGGCTAAACAGGAAGACTAATATACCTAACCACGGGTGGACTAATAATAGCAAAAAAAAAAAAAAAAAACACTGTAGGAACAAGCACCATCAACTGCAAGCCTTACAAATGAGTTGACTTTAGTTCCATTTGCATATTAAAATAAGCAAACCTGCTGAGCTTGCCTGCAGATGCCCCGAGTTTCCAGGCAAATGGACATGTATGTGTGTGTGTGTGTGTGGGAATGTTTCTATTTCCTGTTTCCACATACGAACCAATGACTGCCAACCTGACTGACCGACTGGCTAGCTGACCTACTGAACGAAATGATAAACTAAAATGATGTTGGGCATTTGTATGAACAGGGACCATGGATTTAGCTCACTGGCCGGCCACGGTGCCACAGCTCCAAGGGTTCTATGGTTAATTTGTTGTTTGTGTTGCTGGTTTTTTTTTTTTTCATTTTACAAAAATTCCAATTTACTTTCCCATAATTTAAATTTTATTTTTAAACAATAAACGTGTAACTACGGAATGTATAGCCCACTCATACATACACAAACACACACACACATATATGTATGTTAACTTGTTATGTTGCTGAGAGCAGATAAATGTTAATTCTCATTAATTTTTTAAATTCAAATGGGGGCTGTAATACAAATGAAATGCATTTATGGAAATTAGTAACTTAGTTTTGTTTGTCTTTTTTAACAAAAAAAAAAAAAAAAAAATAGAATAAAATAAAATAAAATAATAATAAAAATAAAATTAAAATTTGTATTTAATTAGAAAATACCGAAATACTCAATTGAAATATTTTCATATATCCATCGTGTGATGAAAAAATTGCAATCAACTTCCGACTGCTGTCATTTCTAAGCCACTCGTCCGACAGCTGTTAAAATTATTCCCGTGACAGCTCATTATATTTTTTGCAAGCGTATAAAAGCATTTTAGTGAGAATTTTCCAGAATAAAATCTATTCGTGATGGAATTCAAGCGTGATAGTCTAATTTCTTTATATTTGACTGGAAAACCACAAGTGGATATCGTTAGAGCACTCCAGGATTAAAATGTGAATAAATGTCTTGTGTCTCACTTCACCCATCGCTCGTTAGCATGATAACTGGTAGCATAGCTCGACGTCAAGAAAGTGAACGGCTCGTTAGCTGAATAATATACCAATATCCCATTCCGCAAAAATTTTAAAAATGAGCTCGGGGTAAAATCGGAGAAATTCCGAAAAGTGTAAAAACTTACACCGCAAGAAGAAGAAAATAGACTAAATATATATATATATATATATATATATATATATATATATATATATATATATATATATATAGACAGAACAAATAAAAAAGCTGTAAGTTCGGAACTCCACCACCTCCACCATTTGGTACAATTTTGGCAAATTCCAAAAAAATAAATAAAATCCGTTTAAAATTCTGTTAAAATCTTAAAAATACCGAAAGCCTATACGACGATGTAGTCCTGCATAGGCAACTTTTGTCATAAGTTATTATAATATTTAAATGCGAAACTTGAAGAAAAATCTGTTTATAATGTAGCTAAAATCATCAAAATACCGAATATCGGGGGGTACGGTATATGGGGGCTATACGAAAAAGTAGACCTACATGGCCCATTTGCTTTTTTATGCTGCAGTATCTATTACGAACTTCAAATACCAAATTTGGAACGATTCCGTTAAATAATGTCGTTAAAATCATCAAAATACCGAATATCGGGGGGTACCGTTATATCGGGGCTATATGAAGACGGGGACCTACATGGCTCATTTCTTGACTTAGGATGTAGTATCCATTACGAACTTCAAATACTAAATTTGAAACGATTTCGGTAAATAATGTTGCTGAAATCATCAAAATACCGAATATCGGGAGGTACCGTTATATGGGGGCTATATGATAACTTGGACCTACATGGCCCATTTACGAACTTAACCTGCCTACTGGCAAAATATACATGTGTGCAAAATTTTAACCTTCTATCTCAATTTGTTCGAAAGATAGCGTGATTACAACAGACAGACGGACAGACAGACAGACAGACGGACATGGTTAAATCGTCTTAGAATTTTACGCTGATCAAGAATATATATACTTTATTGGGTCTGACATGAGAATTTCGAGGAGTTACAAACGGAATGACAAAATTAATATACCCTCCATAGTATGGTGGAGGGTATAAAAAGAGCCATGCAGGTCCACGTCTTCGTATAGCTCCCATATACGGTACCTTCCGATATTGAGTATTATGATGATTTTAGCGACATTATCCACAGGAATTGTTTCAAATTTCGCATTTGAAGTTCGTAAGGGATATTACAGCCCAAGACAGAAAAAGAGCCATGTTGGTCCACGTCTTCGTATAGCTCCCATTTACGGTACCTTCCGATTTTGGGTTTTCTGATGATTTTAGCGACATTATCCACAGGAATTGTTTCAAATTTCGCACTTGAAGTTCGTAAGGGATATTACAGCTCAAGACAGAAAAAGAGCCATGTTGGTCCACGTCTTCGTATAGCTCCCATTTACGGTACCTTCCGATTTTGGGTTTTCTGATGATTTTAGCGACATTATCCACAGGAATTGTTTCAAATTTCGCACTTGAAGTTCGTAATGGATACTACATCCTATTACAGAAAATTGTCCGCGCAGGTCCACGTCTTCGCATAGCCCCCATATAACGTAACCCCCCATTATTCGGTATTTTGATGAGTTTAGAGACATTATTTTCTGGAATTATTTAAAATTTTGTGTTTGAATGTAACGTAATGGATACTACAGCCTATGACAGAAAATTGTCTGTGCAGGTCCACGTTTTATAAACCCCATGGTACATTCCTATATTCGGTGTTTTGAAGATTTTAGCTACATTATAAACAGATTTTGTTTTTGCAAGTTTTACATTTGACAAAAGTTACCTATGCAGATGCATGTCGTCGTATAGACCCTAATATACGGCTACATTCGGTATGTTATACGGCTACATTCGGTAATTGTTTGAAACAATTTAATAAATCAAATGTCTGTTTTTTCACATCGCTGCCCCATCTAATTCTCTCCAACTATTTAAAATTTTAATAATTTTTTTTTTTTTTGCTTTGCACTCGGTGTCAGTTCAGTTCAGTTTGTTGTTGTCGTTGTTGTTATCATTGCCATTGTTGTTCTATTTAAATAACAACAATTTGTAAAACTATCTTTTGTGTTTTTACATTTGAATAGATATGTTTTTCCAATGATGTTTTGCCGTTTTTGTTTTTTTTTTTTGTTTGGAGATAGTTTATCGTTTGGTTGGAATACAATATTTGCAATGTAAATTAAAAAAAAAAAACAAAAATATTAAAAATAAATAATAACTTATGCCTACATAGGAAATACAATACAAATAATAAAATGGAAATTTCCACATTTATAGAAATTTTCAATTTGTTTTAATGGTCGATGAGAATAAAATCCCTGAAAATGATGCTGCAATGATCCTGAAAAAATATAATTAATAGATTTACATTTTGCGGTCTATATGATTTTAATAGGAATGCCTAACATTCCACTTTGAAGGGTCTTTGGGTCCTTCTAAAAATAATTTTTCTTTTTTTTTCTTTTTGGTAATGGAAAAATCAATCGCTGCAACTCCAAGTTTGCTAGTCCGTTTAAAAAACATTTTTGAAAATTGAAAAAAATATTTTTTGAAAAAAATTCTTTTGGTGAAGATAAAAAAAAAAAATTAAATAAATAAAACAAAATATATAAAAAAATAAATACTACATTTTGATTTAGTGGTCAGTAAGAAAACAAATTGGGAACATCAGCCCTAAAAAAAATCTTAAAAACTCTACATTGCGAATACATGATCTTAACATCCAGCATCTTAAAATCCTCTTCGCATGGCATATTTATATTTTTAACAAATCCAAAAATTCTTGGTAGACTGGAAAAAATATTTTCAAAAAATCCACGTTTTTTGGTAAACCTAGAAAAATATTAAAAAATTCCATGTTTCTTGGGAGCCATAGAAAAATATTTAAAAAAAATCATGTTTCTTAGGAGATTTACAAGAAAATATTTTTGAAAAATCCACGTTCCTTGGTAGGCCTAGAAAAATTAAAAAAAAACATGTTTCTTAGGAGATTGAAAAAAATATATTTTTGAAAAATCCACGTTCCTTGGTAGGCCTAGAAAAATTAAAAAAAAAACATGTTTCTTAGGAGATTTACAAGAAAATATTTTTGAAAAATCCACGTTCCTTGGTAGGCCTGTCCTTCTAAAAATATTCTTTTAAAAATCTTTGTTTTTTTTTTGATCCTTGAAAATCTCAACAATTTTTTAACGTAATAATTTTACTTAAATTTCCAAAATTGTTGACAACTTTTAAAAATATTCTGTGAAAAGAAACCCTCGTTTGGTGAAGATTTCAAATAAATTTTTTTTTATTAAAAACAAGTAAAAAAGCTGTAAGTTCGGCCGGATCGAACTTTAAATACCCTTCACCATTTGGAACGAATGTGGGAATTTCCAAAAAATAAAATCCGTTAAAAATTCTGTTAAAATCTTAAAAATACCGAATGTAGCTATTATATTAGTATCTGTTTATAATGTAGCTAAAATCATCAAAATACCGAATATAGGGAGGTGCCATGATGGTTATAAATCGTGGATCTGAACAGACAATTTTCTGTCATAGGCTGTAATAAACATTACGAACTTCAAATGCGAAATTTAAAATAGTTCTGCTAAATGATGTCGATAAAATGATCAAAATATCGATAAAATGATCAAAATACCGGGGGTTAAAGTTATATGGGGGCTATACGAAGACGTGGACCTACATAGCTCATTTTTTTGTCTTAGAAATTTGAAACAATTCTGGTAAATAATGTCGCTAAAATCATCAAAATACCGAATATCGAGGGGTACCGTTATATGTGGGGGCTATACGAAGACGTGGACCTGCACAGATAATTTTCTGTCATAGGCTGTAGAATTTATTATGAACTTCAAATGCGAAATTTAAAATAGTTCCCGTAAATAATGTCCTAAAATCATCAAAATACCTAATATCGGGAGGTACCGTTATATGAGGGCTATACGAAGACGTGGACCTACATGGCTCGTTTTCTGTCTTAGGATGTAGTATCCATTACGAACTTCAAATACCAAAATTGAAACAATTCGGGTAAATAATGTCTCTAAAATCATCAAAATACCGAATATCGTACCGTTACACAGGGGCTATACGAAGACTCGGACCTCGGCCCACTTTCAATACCAAAAGTCCTGCATACATGGTACATATTTGAGAAATGCTTTATCAACCTACTTCATGTCGTTCGGAATCTAGAGTAATTTCCACAGACGAATAGACGGACGAAAATTGATAAATCGACAGGAGAATTTTATGCTGATCAAGAATATATATAAACTTTGTGGAGTCTAAAATGTATATTTCGAGGTGTTACAAACGGAATGACAAACCTAAAATACCCTCAATAATTTGGTGGAGGGTATAAAAATACGTTTTGGTGGGTTTTTTGTAAAAATAATCTTCAAATTTTATATGCATTGTACTTACATTTTGGTCAAATTTCTCTGCAAACAAATTCTCTTCAAAAACTCAATTTTTAGCTCTGATAGTCCTTGAAAAAATATTCTTAAAAAATCCACGTTTGTAGCTCAGATAGTCCATGAAAAAATATTCTTAAAAATTCCACATTTGTTGCTCTAAAAGTCCGTAAAAAAATATTCTTAAAAATATCCACGCTTGTAGCTCAGATAGTCCATGAAAAAAATCCGCTTTAGTGTTTCTGATTGTTTTTGAAAAAATATTCTCAAAAATTCAACTTTTGTGGCTATGATCTTCCTTGAAAAAATATTCTTAAAAATATCCACGTTTGTAGCTGTGATACTCCTTGAAAAAATATTCTTAAAAATATTTACGTTTGTAGCTGTGATACTTCTTGAAAAAATATT